>NW_027017298.1:0-153126 GCF_036013445.1 Caloenas nicobarica | reverse complement strand
GGCTCTGTCGGGCTCTGTCGGGCTCTACTGGGCTCTGTCGGGCTCTGTCGGGCTCTGTCGGGCTCTACTGGGCCCTGTCGGGGTCTGTCGGGCTCTGTCGGGCCCTGTCGGGCTCTGTCGGGCTCTGTCGGGCCCTGTCGGGCCCTGTCGGGCTCTGTCGGGCTCTGTCGGGCTCTGTCGGGCTCTACTGGGCCCTGTCGGGCTCTGTCGGGCTCTGTCGGGCCCTGTTGGGCTCTGTCGGGCTCTACTGGGCCCTGTCGGGCCCTGTCGGGCTCTGTCGGGCCCTGTCGGGCCCTGTCGGGCTCTGTCGGGCTCTGTCGGGCTCTACTGGGCCCTGTCGGGCGCTGTCGGGCTCTGTCGGGCTCTGTCGGGCTCTGTCGGGCTCTGTCGGGCCCTGTCGGGCTCTGTCAGGCTCTACTGGGCCCTGTCGGGTTCTGTCGGGCTCTGTCGGGCTCTGTCGGTCTCTACTGGGCCCTGTCGGGCTCTGTCGGGCTCTGTCGGGCCTGTCGGGCTCTGTCGGGCTCTGTTGGGCTCTGTCGGGCTCTGTCGGGCCCTGTCGGGCCCTGTCGGGCTCTGTCGGGCTCTGTCGGGCTGTGTCGGGCTCTGTCGGGCTCTACTGGGCTCTACTGGGCTCTGTCGGGCTCTGTCGGGCTCTGTCGGGCCCTGTCGGGCTCTGTCGGGCCCTGTCGGGCCCTGTCGGGCTCTGTCGGGCCCTGTCGGGCCCTGTCGGGCTCTGTCGGGCCCTGTCGGGCCCTGTCGGGCCCTGTCGGGCCCTGTCGGGCCCTGTCAGGCCCTGTCGGGCTCTGTCGGGCTCTGTCGGGCTCTGTCGGGCTCTACTGGGCCCTGTCGGGCCCTGTCGGGCCCTGTCGGGCTCTGTCGGGCTCTGTCGGGCTCTGTCGGGCTCTACTGGGCTCTGTCGGCCCTGTCGGGCCCTGTCGGGCCCTGTCGGGCCCTGTCGGGCCCTGTCAGGCCCTGTCGGGCTCTATCGGGCCCTGTCGGGCTCTGTCAGGCTCTGTCGGGCCCTGTCGGGCTCTACTGGGCTCTACTGGGCTCTGTCGGGCTCTTTCGGGCTCTACTGGGCCCTGTCGGGCCCTGTCGGGCTCTGTCGGGCTCTGTCGGTCCCTGTCGGGCTCTGTCGGGCTCTACTGGGCCCTGTCGGGCTCTGTCGGGCTCTGTCGGGCTCTGTGGGGCCCTGTCGGGCTCTGTCGGGCTCTATCGGGCTCTACTGGGCCCTGTCGGGCCCTGTCGGGCTCTGTCGGGCTCTGTCGGGCCCTGTCGGGCTCTGTCGGGCCCTGTCGGGCCCTGTCGGGCTCTGTCGGGCTCTGTCGGGCTCTGTCGGGCTCTACTGGGCCCTGTCGGGCTCTGTCGGGCTCTGTCGGGCTCTGTCGGGCCCTGTCGGGCCCTGTCGGGCCCTGTCGGGCCCTGTCGGGCTCTGTCGGGCCCTGTCGGGTGGGCCCTGTCGGGCCCTGTCGGGCCCTGTCGGGCTCTGTCGGGCTCTGTCGGGCTCTGTCGGGCTCTGTCGGGCTCTGTCGGTCCCTGTCGGGCTCTGTCGGGCTCTGTCGGGCTCTGTCGGGCTCTGTCGGGCTCTGTCGGGCTCTACTGGGCTCTACTGGGCTCTGTCGGGCTCTGTCGGGCTCTACTGGGCCCTGTCGGGCCCTGTCGGGCCCTGTCGGGCTCTATCGGGCTCTGTCGGGCTCTACTGGGCCCTGTCGGGCTCTGTCGGGCCCTGTCGGGCTCTGTCGGGCTCTGTCGGGCCCTATCGGGCTCTGTCGGGCTCTACTGGGCTCTGTCGGGCTCTGTCGTACCCTGTCGGGCCCTCTCGGGCTCTGTCGGGCTCTGTCGGGCTCTACTGGGCCCTGTCGGGCCCTGTCGGGCCCTGTCGGGCTCTGTCGGGCTCTGTCGGGCTCTGTCGGGCTCTACTGGGCTCTGTCGGGCTCTGTCGGGCTCTGTCGGGCCCTGTCGGGCCCTGTCGGGCCCTGTCGGGCCCTGTCGGGCTCTGTCGGGCTCTGTCGGGCTCTGTCGGGCTCTACTGGGCCCTGTCGGGCTCTACTGGGCCCTGTCGGGCCCTGTCGGGCCCTGTCGGGCTCTGTCGGGCTCTGTCGGGCTCTGTCGGGCTCTACTGGGCCCTGTCGGGCTCTGTCGGGCTCTACTGGGCTCTGTCGGGCTCTGTCGGGCTCTGTCGGGCTCTACTGGGCCCTGTCGGGCCCTGTCGGGCCCTGTCGGGCTCTGTCGGGCTCTGTCGGGCTCTGTCGGGCTCTGTCGGGCTCTACTGGGCTCTGTCGGGCCCTGTCGGGCTCTGTCGGGCTCTGTCGGGCTCTGTCGGGCTCTGTCGGCCCTGTCGGGGCTCTGTCGGGCTCTACTGGGCCCTGTCGGGCTCTGTCGGGCCCTGTCGGGCCCTGTCGGGCTCTGTCGGGCTCTACTGGGCTCTGTCGGGCCCTGTCGGGCTCTGTCGGGCTCTGTCGGGCCCTGTCGGGCTCTGTCGGGCTCTACTGGGCCCTGTCGGGCCCTGTCGGGCCCTGTCGGGCTCTGTCGGGCTCTGTCGGGCTCTGTCGGGCTCTACTGGGCTCTACTGGGCTCTGTCGGGCTCTACTGGGCCCTGTCGGGCTCTGTCGGGCTCTGTCGGGCCCTGTCGGGCTCTGTCGGGCTCTGTCGTGCCCTGTCGGGCTCTGTCGGGCTCTGTCGGGCCCTGTCGGGCTCTATCGGGCCCTGTCGGGCCCTGTCAGGCCCTGTCGGGCTCTGTCGGGCCCTGTCGGGCCCTGTCGGGCTCTGTCGGGCTCTGTCGGGCTCTATCGGGCTCTACTGGGCCCTGTCGGGCCCTGTCGGGCCCTGTCGGGCCCTGTCGGGCTCTGTCGGGCCCTGTCGGGCCCTGTCGGGCCCTGTCGGGCTCTGTCGGGCTCTGTCGGGCTCTACTGGGCCCTGTCGGGCTCTGTCGGACTCTGTCGGGCCCTGTCGGGCCCTGTCGGGCTCTGTCAGGCTCTGTCGGGCCCTGTCGGGCTCTACTGGGATCTACTGGGCTCTGTCGGGCTCTTTCGGGCTCTACTGGGCCCTGGTGGGCCCTCGGGCCCTGTCGGGCTCTGTCGGGCTTGTGGGCCTGTCGGGCTCTGTCGGGCTCTACTGGGCTCTACTGGGCTCTGTCGGGCTCTGTCGGGCTCTACTGGGCCCTGTCGGGCCCTGTCGGGCTCTATCGGGCTCTGTCGGGCTCTACTGGGCCCTGTCGGGCTCTGTCGGGCCCTGTCGGGCTCTGTCGGGCTCTGTCGGGCTCTACTGGGCTCTGTCGGGCTCTGTCGGGCTCTGTCGGGCTCTACTGGGCCCTGTCGGGCTCTGTCGGGCCCTGTCGGGCCCTGTCGGGCTCTGTCGGGCCCTGTCGGGCTCTGTCGGGCTCTGTCGGGCTCTACTGGGCTCTGTCGGGCTCTGTCGGGCTCTGTCGGGCTCTACTGGGCCCTGTCGGGCTGTGTCGGGCCCTGTCGGGCCCTGTCGGGCCCTGTCGGGCTCTGTCGGGCTCTGTCGGGCTCTGTCGGGCTCTGTCGGGCTCTACTGGGCCCTGTCGGGCTCTGTCGGGCTCTGTCGGGCTCTGTCGGGCTCTGTCGGGCTCTGTCGGGCCCTGTCGGGCCCTGTCGGGCTCTGTCGGGCTCTACTGGGCCCTGTCGGGCCCTGTCGGGCCCTGTCGGGCTCTGTCGGGCTCTGTCGGGCTCTGTCGGGCTCTACTGGGCTCTACTGGGCTCTGTCGGGCTCTACTGGGCCCTGTCGGGCCCTGTCGGGCCCTGTCGGGCTCTGTCGGGCTCTGTCGTGCCCTGTCGGGCTCTGTCGGGCTCTGTCGGGCCCTGTCGGGCTCTATCGGGCCCTGTCGGGCCCTGTCAGGCCCTGTCGGGCCCTGTCGGGCCCTGTCGGGCTCTGTCGGGCTCTGTCGGCTCTATCGGGCTCTACTGGGCCCTGTCGGGCCCTGTCGGGCCCTGTCGGGCTCTGTCGGGCCCTGTCGGACCCTGTCGGGCCCTGTCGGGCTCTGTCGGGCTCTGTCGGGCTCTACTGGGCCCTGTCGGGCTCTGTCGGACTCTGTCGGGCCCTGTCGGGCCCTGTCGGGCTCTGTCAGGCTCTGTCGGGCTCTGTCGGGCTCTACTGGGCCCTGTCGGGCTCTGTCGGGCCCTGTCGGGCTCTGTCGGGGTCTGTCGGGCTCTACTGGGCTCTGTCGGACCCTGTCGGGCTCTGTCGGGCCCTATCGGGCCCTGTCGGGCTCTGTCGGGCCCTGTCGGCCTCTGTCGGGCTCTGTCGGGCTCTGTCAGGCTCTACTGGGCTCTGTCGGGCTCTGTCGGGCTCTGTCGGGCTCTACTGGGCCCTGTCGGGCTCTGTCGGGCTCTGTCGGGCTCTGTCGGGCCCTGTCGGGCTCTGTCGGGCTCTGTCGGGCCCTGTCGGGCCCTGTCGGGCCCTGTCGGGCTCTGTCGGGCTCTGTCGGGCTCTGTCGGGCCCTGTCGGGCCCTGTCGGGCCCTGTCGGGCTCTGTCGGGCTCTGTCGGGCTCTACTGGGCCCTGTCGGGCGCTGTCGGGCTCTGTCGGGCTCTGTCGGGCTCTGTCGGGCCCTGTCGGGCTCTGTCGGGCTCTACTGGGCCCTGTCGGGTTCTGTCGGGCTCTGTCGGGCTCTGTCGGTCTCTACTGGGCCCTGTCGGGCTCTGTCGGGCTCTGTCGGGCCCTGTCGGGCTCTGTCGGGCTCTGTTGGGCTCTGTCGGGCCCTGTCGGGCTCTGTCGGGCCCTGTCGGGCTCTGTCGGGCTCTGTCGGGCTGTGTCGGGCTCTGTCGGGCTCTACTGGGCTCTACTGGGCTCTGTCGGGCTCTGTCGGGCTCTGTCGGGCTCTACTGGGCCCTGTCGGGCCCTGTCGGGCCCTGTCGGGCTCTGTCGGGCCCTGTCGGGACCTGTCGGGCCCTGTCGGGCTCTGTCGGGCTCTGTCGGGCTCTGTCGGGCTCTACTGGGCCCTGTCGGGCCCTGTCGGGCCCTGTCGGGCTCTGTCGGCTCTGTCGGGCTCTGTCGGGCTCTACTGGGCTCTGTCGGGCCCTGTCGGGCCCTGTCGGGCCCTGTCGGGCTCTATCGGGCCCTGTCGGGCTCTGTCGGGCTCTGTCGGGCTCTGTCGGGCTCTACTGGGCCCTGTCGGGCCCTGTCGGGCTCTACTGGGCCCTGTCGGGCCCTGTCGGGCCCTGTCGGGCTCTGTCGGGCTCTGTCGGGCTCTGTCGGGCTCTACTGGCTCTGTCGGGCTCTACTGGGCCCTGTCGGGCCCTGTCGGGCCCTGTCGGGCTCTGTCGGGCTCTGTCGGGCTCTGTCGGGCTCTACTGGGCTCTACTGGGCTCTGTCGGGCTCTACTGGGCCCTGTCGGGCCCTGTCGGGCCCTGTCGGGCTCTGTCGGGCTCTGTCGTGCCCTGTCGGGCTCTGTCGGGCTCTGTCGGGCCCTGTCGGGCTCTATCGGGCCCTGTCGGGCCCTGTCAGGCCCTGTCGGGCCCTGTCGGGCCCTGTCGGGCTCTGTCGGGCTCTGTCGGGCTCTATCGGGCTCTACTGGGCCCTGTCGGGCCCTGTCGGGCCCTGTCGGGCTCTGTCGGGCCCTGTCGGACCCTGTCGGGCCCTGTCGGGCTCTGTCGGGCTCTGTCGGGCTCTACTGGGCTCTGTCGGGCCCTGTCGGGCCCTGTCGGGCCCTGTCGGGCTCTGTCGGGCTCTGTCGGGCTCTATCGGGCTCTACTGGGCCCTGTCGGGCCCTGTCGGGCCCTGTCGGGCTCTGTCGTACCCTGTCGGGCCCTGTCGGCTCTGTCGGGCTCTGTCGGGCTCTGTCGGGCTCTACTGGGCTCTGTGGCCCTGTCGGGCCCTGTCGGGCCCTGTCGGGCTCTGTCGGGCTCTGTCGGGCTCTACTGGGCCCTGTCGGGCTCTGTCGGGCTCTGTCGGGCCCTGTCGGGCCCTGTCGGGCTCTGTCGGGCTCTGTCGGGCTCTGTCGGGCCCTGTCGGGCTCTACTGGGCCCTGTCGGGCCCTGTCGGGCCCTGTCGGGCTCTGTCGGGCTCTGTCGGGCTCTGTCGGGCTCTGTCGGGCTCTACTGGGCCCTGTCGGGCTCTGTCGGGCTCTACTGGGCTCTGTCGGGCTCTGTCGGGCTCTGTCGGGCTCTGTCGGGCTCTGTCGGGCTCTACTGGGCCCTGTCGGGCCCTGTCGGGCTCTGTCGGGCTCTGTCGGGCTCTGTCGGGCTCTGTCGGGCTCTGTCGGGCTCTACTGGGCTCTGTCGGGCTCTGTCGGGCTCTGTCGGGCTCTGTCGGGCTCTGTCGGGCTCTGTCGGGCTCTACTGGGCTCTGTCGGGCCCTGTCGGGCTCTGTCGGGCTCTGTCGGGCCCTGTCGGGCTCTGTCGGGCTCTGTCGGGCTCTACTGGGCCCTGTCGGGCTCTGTCGGGCTCTGTCGGGCTCTGTCGGGCTCTGTCGGGCTCTGTCGGGCTCTGTCGGGCCCTGTCGGGCTCTGTCGGGCTCTACTGGGCCTTGTCGGGCCCTGTCGGGCCCTGTCGGGCCCTGTCGGGCTCTGTCGGGCTCTGTCGGGCTCTGTCGGGCTCTACTGGGCTCTACTGGGCTCTGTCGGGCTCTACTGGGCCCTGTCGGGCTCTGTCGGGCTCTGTCGGGCTCTGTCGTGCCCTGTCGGGCTCTGTCGGGCTCTGTCGGGCCCTCTCGGGCTCTGTCGGGCTCTGTCGGGCTCTATCGGGCTCTACTGGGCCCTGTCGGGCCCTGTCGGGCCCTGTCGGGCCCTGTCGGGCTCTGTCGGGCTCTGTCGGGCTCTACTGGGCCCTGTCGGGCTCTGTCGGACTCTGTCGGGCCCTGTCGGGCCTGTCGGGCCCTGTCGGGCTCTGTCAGGCTCTGTCGGGCTCTGTCGGGCTCTAATGGGCCCTGTCGGGCCCTGTCGGGCCCTGTCGGGCTCTACTGGGCTCTACTGGGCTCTGTCGGGCTCTTTCGGGCTCTACTGGGCCCTGTCGGGCTCTGTCGGGCTCTGTCGGGCTCTGTCGGGCTCTACTGGGCTCTACTGGGCTCTGTCGGGCTCTGTCGGGCTCTACTGGGCCCTGTCGGGCCCTGTCGGGCTCTATCGGGCTCTGTCGGGCTCTACTGGGCCCTGTCGGGCTCTGTCGGGCCCTGTCGGGCTCTGTCGGGCTCTGTCGGGCTCTACTGGGCTCTGTCGGGCTCTGTCGGGCTCTGTCGGGCTCTACTGGGCCCTGTCGGGCTCTGTCGGGCCCTCTCGGGCCCTGTCGGGCTCTGTCGGGCTCTGTCGGGCCCTGTCGGGCTCTGTCGGGCTCTGTCGGGCTCTGTCGGGCTCTACTGGGCCCTGTCGGGCTCTGTCGGGCTCTGTCGGGCTCTGTCGGGCTCTGTCGGGCTCTGTCGGGCTCTACTGGGCCCTGTCGGGCTCTGTCGGGCTCTGTCGGGCCCTGTCGGGCCCTGTCGGGCTCTGTCAGGCTCTGTCGGGCCCTGTCGGGCTCTACTGGGCTCTACTGGGCTCTGTCGGGCTCTTTCGGGCTCTACTGGGCCCTGTCGGGCCCTGTCGGGCCCTGTCGGGCTCTGTCGGGCTCTGTCGGTCCCTGTCGGGCTCTGTCGGGCTCTGTCGGGCTCTGTCGGGCTCTGTCGGGCTCTGTCGGGCTCTACTGGGCCCTGTCGGGCTCTGTCGGGCTCTGTCGGGCTCTGTGGGGCCCTGTCGGGCTCTGTCGGGCTCTGTCGGTCCCTGTCGGTCTCTGTCGGTCCCTGTCGGGCTCTGTCGGGCTCTGTCGGGCTCTGTCGGGCTCTGTCGGGCTCTGTCGGGCTCTACTGGGCTCTGTCGGGCTCTGTCGGGCTCTACTGGGCCCTGTCGGGCCCTGTCGGGCCCTGTCGGGCTCTATCGGGCTCTGTCGGGCTCTACTGGGCCCTGTCGGGCTCTGTCGGGCCCTGTCGGGCTCTGTCGGGCTCTGTCGGGCCCTATCGGGCTCTGTCGGGCTCTACTGGGCTCTGTCGGGCCCTGTCGGGCTCTGTCGGGCCCTGTCGGGCTCTGTCGCGCTCTGTCGGGCTCTGTCGGGCTCTACTGGGCCCTGTCGGGCCCTGTCGGGCCCTGTCGGGCTCTGTCGGGCTCTGTCGGGCTCTGTCGGGCTCTACTGGGCCCTGTCGGGCTCTGTCGGGCTCTGTCGGGCTCTGTCGGGCTCTGTCGGGCCCTGTCGGGCCCTGTCGGGCTCTGTCGGGCTCTGTCGGGCTCTGTCGGGCTCTGTCGGGCTCTACTGGGCCCTGTCGGGCTCTACTGGGCCCTGTCGGGCCCTGTCGGGCTCTGTCGGGCCCTGTCGGGCCCTGTCGGGCTCTGTCGGGCTCTGTCGGGCTCTGTCGGGCTCTACTGGGCCCTGTCGGGCTCTGTCGGGCTCTACTGGGCTCTGTCGGGCTCTGTCGGGCTCTGTCGGGCTCTACTGGGCCCTGTCGGGCCCTGTCGGGCTCTGTCGGGCTCTGTCGGGCTCTGTCGGGCTCTACTGGGCCCTGTCGGGCTCTGTCGGGCTCTGTCGGGCTCTGTCGGGCTCTGTCGGGCCCTGTCGGGCTCTGTCGGGCTCTACTGGGCCCTGTCGGGCTCTGTCGGGCCCTGTCGGGCCCTGTCGGGCTCTGTCGGGCTCTACTGGGCTCTGTCGGGCTCTGTCGGGCTCTGTCGGGCTCTGTCGGGCTCTGTCGGGCCCTGTCGGGCTCTGTCGGGCTCTACTGGGCCCTGTCGGGCCCTGTCGGGCCCTGTCGGGCTCTGTCGGGCTCTACTGGGCTCTACTGGGCTCTGTCGGGCTCTACTGGGCCCTGTCGGGCTCTGTCGGGCTCTGTCGGGCCCTGTCGGGCTCTGTCGGGCTCTGTCGGGCCCTGTCGGGCTCTATCGGGCCCTGTCGGGCCCTGTCAGGCCCTGTCGGGCTCTGTCGGGCCCTATCGGGCTCTGTCGGGCTCTGTCGGGCTCTATCGGGCTCTACTGGGCCCTGTCGGGCCCTGTCGGGCCCTGTCGGGCTCTGTCGGGCTCTGTCGGGCTCTACTGGGCCTTGTCGGGCTCTGTCGGACTCTGTCGGGCCCTGTCGGGCCCTGTCGGGCTCTGTCAGGCTCTGTCGGGCTCTGTCGGGCTCTAATGGGCCCTGTCGGGCCCTGTCGGGCCCTGTCGGGCTCTACTGGGATCTACTGGGCTCTGTCGGGCTCTTTCGGGCTCTACTGGGCCCTGTCGGGCCCTGTCGGGCTCTGTCGGGCTCTGTCGGGCCCTGTCGGGCTCTGTCGGGCTCTACTGGGCTCTACTGGGCTCTGTCGGGCTCTGTCGGGCTCTACTGGGCCCTGTCGGGCCCTGTCGGGCTCTATCGGGCTCTGTCGGGCTCTACTGGGCCCTGTCGGGCCCTGTCGGGCCCTGTCGGGCTCTGTCGGGCTCTGTCGGGCTCTACTGGGCTCTGTCGGGCTCTGTCGGGCTCTGTCGGGCTCTACTGGGCCCTGTCGGGCCCTGTCGGGCCCTGTCGGGCCCTGTCGGGCTCTGTCGGGCTCTGTCGGGCCCTGTCGGGCTCTGTCGGGCTCTGTCGGGCTCTACTGGGCTCTGTCGGGCTCTGTCGGGCTCTGTCGGGCTCTACTGGGCCCTGTCGGGCTCTGTCGGGCTCTGTCGGGCCCTGTCGGGCTCTGTCGGGCTCTGTCGGGCCCTGTCGGGCTCTGTCGGGCTCTGTCAGGCTCTGTCGGGCTCTGTCGGGCTCTACTGGGCCCTGTCGGGCTCTGTCGGGCTCTGTCGGGCCCTGTCGGGCTCTGTCGGGCTCTGTCGGGCTCTGTCGGGCTCTGTCGGGCCCTGTCGGGCTCTGTCGGGCTCTACTGGGCCCTGTCGGGCCCTGTCGGGCCCTGTCGGGCTCTGTCGGGCTCTGTCGGGCTCTGTCGGGCTCTGTCGGGCTCTACTGGGCTCTACTGGGCTCTGTCGGGCTCTACTGGGCCCTGTCGGGCCCTGTCGGGCCCTGTCGGGCTCTGTCGGGCTCTGTCGTGCCCTGTCGGGCCCTGTCGGGCTCTGTCGGGCCCTGTCGGGCCCTGTCAGGCCCTGTCGGGCTCTGTCGGGCCCTGTCGGGTTCTGTCGGGCTCTGTCGGGCTCTATCGGGCTCTACTGGGCCCTGTCGGGCCCTGTCGGGCTCTGTCGGGCCCTGTCGGACCCTGTCGGGCCCTGTCGGGCTCTGTCGGGCTCTGTCGGGCTCTACTGGGCCCTGTCGGGCTCTGTCGGACTCTGTCGGGCCCTGTCGGGCCCTGTCGGGCTCTGTCAGGCTCTGTCGGGCTCTGTCGGGCTCTACTGGGCCCTGTCGGGCTCTGTCGGGCCCTGTCGGGCTCTGTCGGGGTCTGTCGGGCTCTACTGGGCTCTGTCGGACCCTGTCGGGCTCTGTCGGGCCCTGTCGGGCTCTGTCGGGCCCTGTCGGCCTCTGTCGGGCTCTGTCGGGCTCTGTCGGGCTCTACTGGGCTCTGTCGGGCTCTGTCGGGCTCTGTCGGGCTCTACTGGGCCCTGTCGGGGTCTGTCGGGCTCTGTCGGGCCCTGTCGGGCTCTGTCGGGCTCTGTCGGGCCCTGTCGGGCCCTGTCGGGCTCTGTCGGGCTCTGTCGGGCTCTGTCGGGCTCTACTGGGCCCTGTCGGGCTCTGTCGGGCTCTGTCGGGCCCTGTTGGGCTCTGTCGGGCTCTACTGGGCCCTGTCGGGCCCTGTCGGGCTCTGTCGGGCCCTGTCGGGCCCTGTCGGGCTCTGTCGGGCTCTGTCGGGCTCTACTGGGCCCTGTCGGGCGCTGTCGGGCTCTGTCGGGCTCTGTCGGGCTCTGTCGGGCTCTGTCGGGCCCTGTCGGGCTCTGTCAGGCTCTACTGGGCCCTGTCGGGTTCTGTCGGGCTCTGTCGGGCTCTGTCGGTCTCTACTGGGCCCTGTCGGGCTCTGTCGGGCTCTGTCGGGCCCTGTCGGGCTCTGTCGGGCTCTGTTGGGCTCTGTCGGGCTCTGTCGGGCCCTGTCGGGCCCTGTCGGGCTCTGTCGGGCTCTGTCGGGCTGTGTCGGGCTCTGTCGGGCTCTACTGGGCTCTACTGGGCTCTGTCGGGCTCTGTCGGGCTCTGTCGGGCCCTGTCGGGCTCTGTCGGGCCCTGTCGGGCCCTGTCGGGCCCTGTCGGGCCCTGTCGGGCCCTGTCGGGCCCTGTCGGGCCCTGTCGGGCCCTGTCGGGCCCTGTCAGGCCCTGTCGGGCTCTGTCGGGCTCTGTCGGGCTCTGTCGGGCTCTACTGGGCCCTGTCGGGCCCTGTCGGGCCCTGTCGGGCTCTGTCGGGCTCTGTCGGGCTCTGTCGGGCTCTACTGGGCTCTGTCGGGCCCTGTCGGGCCCTGTCGGGCCCTGTCGGGCCCTGTCGGGCCCTGTCGGGCTCTATCGGGCCCTGTCGGGCTCTGTCAGGCTCTGTCGGGCCCTGTCGGGCTCTACTGGGCTCTACTGGGCTCTGTCGGGCTCTTTCGGGCTCTACTGGGCCCTGTCGGGCCCTGTCGGGCTCTGTCGGGCTCTGTCGGTCCCTGTCGGGCTCTGTCGGGCTCTACTGGGCCCTGTCGGGCTCTGTCGGGCTCTGTCGGGCTCTGTGGGGCCCTGTCGGGCTCTGTCGGGCTCTATCGGGCTCTACTGGGCCCTGTCGGGCCCTGTCGGGCTCTGTCGGGCTCTGTCGGGCCCTGTCGGGCTCTGTCGGGCCCTGTCGGGCCCTGTCGGGCTCTGTCGGGCTCTGTCGGGCTCTGTCGGGCTCTACTGGGCCCTGTCGGGCTCTGTCGGGCTCTGTCGGGCTCTGTCGGGCCCTGTCGGGCCCTGTCGGGCCCTGTCGGGCCCTGTCGGGCTCTGTCGGGCCCTGTCGGGCCCTGTCGGGCCCTGTCGGGCCCTGTCGGGCTCTGTCGGGCTCTGTCGGGCTCTGTCGGGCTCTGTCGGGCTCTGTCGGTCCCTGTCGGGCTCTGTCGGGCTCTGTCGGGCTCTGTCGGGCTCTGTCGGGCTCTGTCGGGCTCTACTGGGCTCTACTGGGCTCTGTCGGGCTCTGTCGGGCTCTACTGGGCCCTGTCGGGCCCTGTCGGGCCCTGTCGGGCTCTATCGGGCTCTGTCGGGCTCTACTGGGCCCTGTCGGGCTCTGTCGGGCCCTGTCGGGCTCTGTCGGGCTCTGTCGGGCCCTATCGGGCTCTGTCGGGCTCTACTGGGCTCTGTCGGGCTCTGTCGTACCCTGTCGGGCCCTCTCGGGCTCTGTCGGGCTCTGTCGGGCTCTACTGGGCCCTGTCGGGCCCTGTCGGGCCCTGTCGGGCTCTGTCGGGCTCTGTCGGGCTCTGTCGGGCTCTACTGGGCTCTGTCGGGCTCTGTCGGGCTCTGTCGGGCCCTGTCGGGCCCTGTCGGGCCCTGTCGGGCCCTGTCGGGCTCTGTCGGGCTCTGTCGGGCTCTGTCGGGCTCTACTGGGCCCTGTCGGGCTCTACTGGGCCCTGTCGGGCCCTGTCGGGCCCTGTCGGGCTCTGTCGGGCTCTGTCGGGCTCTGTCGGGCTCTACTGGGCCCTGTCGGGCTCTGTCGGGCTCTACTGGGCTCTGTCGGGCTCTGTCGGGCTCTGTCGGGCTCTACTGGGCCCTGTCGGGCCCTGTCGGGCCCTGTCGGGCTCTGTCGGGCTCTGTCGGGCTCTGTCGGGCTCTGTCGGGCTCTACTGGGCTCTGTCGGGCCCTGTCGGGCTCTGTCGGGCTCTGTCGGGCTCTGTCGGGCTCTGTCGGGCCCTGTCGGGCTCTGTCGGGCTCTACTGGGCCCTGTCGGGCTCTGTCGGGCCCTGTCGGGCCCTGTCGGGCTCTGTCGGGCTCTACTGGGCTCTGTCGGGCCCTGTCGGGCTCTGTCGGGCTCTGTCGGGCCCTGTCGGGCTCTGTCGGGCTCTACTGGGCCCTGTCGGGCCCTGTCGGGCCCTGTCGGGCTCTGTCGGGCTCTGTCGGGCTCTGTCGGGCTCTACTGGGCTCTACTGGGCTCTGTCGGGCTCTACTGGGCCCTGTCGGGCTCTGTCGGGCTCTGTCGGGCCCTGTCGGGCTCTGTCGGGCTCTGTCGTGCCCTGTCGGGCCCTGTCGGGCTCTGTCGGGCTCTGTCGTGCCCTGTCGGGCCCTGTCGGGCTCTGTCGGGCCCTGTCGGGCCCTGTCAGGCCCTGTCGGGCTCTGTCGGGCCCTGTCGGGTTCTGTCGGGCTCTGTCGGGCTCTATCGGGCTCTACTGGGCCCTGTCGGGCCCTGTCGGGCTCTGTCGGGCCCTGTCGGACCCTGTCGGGCCCTGTCGGGCTCTGTCGGGCTCTGTCGGGCTCTACTGGGCCCTGTCGGGCTCTGTCGGACTCTGTCGGGCCCTGTCGGGCCCTGTCGGGCTCTGTCAGGCTCTGTCGGGCTCTGTCGGGCTCTACTGGGCCCTGTCGGGCTCTGTCGGGCCCTGTCGGGCTCTGTCGGGGTCTGTCGGGCTCTACTGGGCTCTGTCGGACCCTGTCGGGCTCTGTCGGGCCCTGTCGGGCTCTGTCGGGCCCTGTCGGCCTCTGTCGGGCTCTGTCGGGCTCTGTCGGGCTCTACTGGGCTCTGTCGGGCTCTGTCGGGCTCTGTCGGGCTCTACTGGGCCCTGTCGGGGTCTGTCGGGCTCTGTCGGGCCCTGTCGGGCTCTGTCGGGCTCTGTCGGGCCCTGTCGGGCCCTGTCGGGCTCTGTCGGGCTCTGTCGGGCTCTGTCGGGCTCTACTGGGCCCTGTCGGGCTCTGTCGGGCTCTGTCGGGCCCTGTTGGGCTCTGTCGGGCTCTACTGGGCCCTGTCGGGCCCTGTCGGGCTCTGTCGGGCCCTGTCGGGCCCTGTCGGGCTCTGTCGGGCTCTGTCGGGCTCTACTGGGCCCTGTCGGGCGCTGTCGGGCTCTGTCGGGCTCTGTCGGGCTCTGTCGGGCTCTGTCGGGCCCTGTCGGGCTCTGTCAGGCTCTACTGGGCCCTGTCGGGTTCTGTCGGGCTCTGTCGGGCTCTGTCGGTCTCTACTGGGCCCTGTCGGGCTCTGTCGGGCTCTGTCGGGCCCTGTCGGGCTCTGTCGGGCTCTGTTGGGCTCTGTCGGGCTCTGTCGGGCCCTGTCGGGCCCTGTCGGGCTCTGTCGGGCTCTGTCGGGCTGTGTCGGGCTCTGTCGGGCTCTACTGGGCTCTACTGGGCTCTGTCGGGCTCTGTCGGGCTCTGTCGGGCCCTGTCGGGCTCTGTCGGGCCCTGTCGGGCCCTGTCGGGCTCTGTCGGGCCCTGTCGGGCCCTGTCGGGCTCTGTCGGGCCCTGTCGGGCCCTGTCGGGCCCTGTCAGGCCCTGTCGGGCTCTGTCGGGCTCTGTCGGGCTCTGTCGGGCTCTACTGGGCCCTGTCGGGCCCTGTCGGGCCCTGTCGGGCTCTTCGGGCTCTGTCGGGCTCTGTCGGGCTCTACTGGGCTCTGGTCGGGCCCTGTCGGGCCCTGTCGGGCCCTGTCGGGCCCTGTCGGGCCCTGTCGGGCTCTATCGGGCCCTGTCGGGCTCTGTCAGGCTCTGTCGGGCCCTGTCGGGCTCTACTGGGCTCTACTGGGCTCTGTCGGGCTCTTTCGGGCTCTACTGGGCCCTGTCGGGCCCTGTCGGGCTCTGTCGGGCTCTGTCGGTCCCTGTCGGGCTCTGTCGGGCTCTACTGGGCCCTGTCGGGCTCTGTCGGGCTCTGTCGGGCTCTGTGGGGCCCTGTCGGGCTCTGTCGGGCTCTATCGGGCTCTACTGGGCCCTGTCGGGCCCTGTCGGGCTCTGTCGGGCTCTGTCGGGCCCTGTCGGGCTCTGTCGGGCCCTGTCGGGCCCTGTCGGGCTCTGTCGGGCTCTGTCGGGCTCTGTCGGGCTCTACTGGGCCCTGTCGGGCTCTGTCGGGCTCTGTCGGCTCTGTCGGGCCCTGTCGGGCCCTGTCGGGCCCTGTCGGGCCCTGTCGGGCTCTGTCGGGCCCTGTCGGGCCCTGTCGGGCCCTGTCGGGCTCTGTCGGGCTCTGTCGGGCTCTGTCGGGCTCTGTCGGGCTCTGTCGGTCCCTGTCGGGCTCTGTCGGGCTCTGTCGGGCTCTGTCGGGCTCTGTCGGGCTCTGTCGGGCTCTACTGGGCTCTACTGGGCTCTGTCGGGCTCTGTCGGGCTCTACTGGGCCCTGTCGGGCCCTGTCGGGCCCTGTCGGGCTCTATCGGGCTCTGTCGGGCTCTACTGGGCCCTGTCGGGCTCTGTCGGGCCCTGTCGGGCTCTGTCGGGCTCTGTCGGGCCCTATCGGGCTCTGTCGGGCTCTACTGGGCTCTGTCGGGCTCTGTCGTACCCTGTCGGGCCCTCTCGGGCTCTGTCGGGCTCTGTCGGGCTCTTGACTGGGCCCTGTCGGGCCCTGTCGGGCCCCTGTCGGCTCTGTCGGGCTCTGTCGGGCTCTGTCGGGCTCTACTGGGCTCTGTCGGGCTCTGTCGGGCTCTGTCGGGCCCTGTCGGGCCCTGTCGGGCCCTGTCGGGCCCTGTCGGGCTCTGTCGGGCTCTGTCGGGCTCTGTCGGGCTCTACTGGGCCCTGTCGGGCTCTACTGGGCCCTGTCGGGCCCTGTCGGGCCCTGTCGGGCTCTGTCGGGCTCTGTCGGGCTCTGTCGGGCTCTACTGGGCCCTGTCGGGCTCTGTCGGGCTCTACTGGGCTCTGTCGGGCTCTGTCGGGCTCTGTCGGGCTCTACTGGGCCCTGTCGGGCCCTGTCGGGCCCTGTCGGGCTCTGTCGGCTCTGTCGGGCTCTGTCGGGCTCTGTCGGGCTCTACTGGGCTCTGTCGGGCCCTGTCGGGCTCTGTCGGGCTCTGTCGGGCTCTGTCGGGCTCTGTCGGGCCCTGTCGGGCTCTGTCGGGCTCTACTGGGCCCTGTCGGGCTCTGTCGGGCCCTGTCGGGCCCTGTCGGGCTCTGTCGGGCTCTACTGGGCTCTGTCGGGCCCTGTCGGGCTCTGTCGGGCTCTGTCGGGCCCTGTCGGGCTCTGTCGGGCTCTACTGGGCCCTGTCGGGCCCTGTCGGGCCCTGTCGGGCTCTGTCGGGCTCTGTCGGGCTCTGTCGGGCTCTACTGGGCTCTACTGGGCTCTGTCGGGCTCTACTGGGCCCTGTCGGGCTCTGTCGGGCTCTGTCGGGCCCTGTCGGGCTCTGTCGGGCTCTGTCGTGCCCTGTCGGGCTCTGTCGGGCTCTGTCGGGCCCTGTCGGGCTCTATCGGGCCCTGTCGGGCCCTGTCAGGCCCTGTCGGGCTCTGTCGGGCCCTGTCGGGCCCTGTCGGGCTCTGTCGGGCTCTGTCGGGCTCTATCGGGCTCTACTGGGCCCTGTCGGGCCCTGTCGGGCCCTGTCGGGCCCTGTCGGGCTCTGTCGGGCCCTGTCGGGCCCTGTCGGGCCCTGTCGGGCTCTGTCGGGCTCTGTCGGGCTCTACTGGGCCCTGTCGGGCTCTGTCGGACTCTGTCGGGCCCTGTCGGGCCCTGTCGGGCTCTGTCAGGCTCTGTCGGGCCCTGTCGGGCTCTACTGGGATCTACTGGGCTCTGTCGGGCTCTTTCGGGCTCTACTGGGCCCTGTCGGGCCCTGTCGGGCTCTGTCGGGCTCTGTCGGGCCCTGTCGGGCTCTGTCGGGCTCTACTGGGCTCTACTGGGCTCTGTCGGGCTCTGTCGGGCTCTACTGGGCCCTGTCGGGCCCTGTCGGGCTCTATCGGGCTCTGTCGGGCTCTACTGGGCCCTGTCGGGCTCTGTCGGGCCCTGTCGGGCTCTGTCGGGCTCTGTCGGGCTCTACTGGGCTCTGTCGGGCTCTGTCGGGCTCTGTCGGGCTCTACTGGGCCCTGTCGGGCTCTGTCGGGCCCTGTCGGGCCCTGTCGGGCTCTGTCGGGCCCTGTCGGGCTCTGTCGGGCTCTGTCGGGCTCTACTGGGCTCTGTCGGGCTCTGTCGGGCTCTGTCGGGCTCTACTGGGCCCTGTCGGGCTGTGTCGGGCCCTGTCGGGCCCTGTCGGGCCCTGTCGGGCTCTGTCGGGCTCTGTCGGGCTCTGTCGGGCTCTGTCGGGCTCTACTGGGCCCTGTCGGGCTCTGTCGGGCTCTGTCGGGCTCTGTCGGGCTCTGTCGGGCTCTGTCGGGCCCTGTCGGGCCCTGTCGGGCTCTGTCGGGCTCTACTGGGCCCTGTCGGGCCCTGTCGGGCCCTGTCGGGCTCTGTCGGGCTCTGTCGGGCTCTGTCGGGCTCTACTGGGCTCTACTGGGCTCTGTCGGGCTCTACTGGGCCCTGTCGGGCCCTGTCGGGCTCTGTCGGGCTCTGTCGTGCCCTGTCGGGCTCTGTCGGGCTCTGTCGGGCCCTGTCGGGCTCTATCGGGCCCTGTCGGGCCCTGTCAGGCCCTGTCGGGCCCTGTCGGGCCCTGTCGGGCTCTGTCGGGCTCTGTCGGGCTCTATCGGGCTCTACTGGGCCCTGTCGGGCCCTGTCGGGCCCTGTCGGGCTCTGTCGGGCCCTGTCGGACCCTGTCGGGCCCTGTCGGGCTCTGTCGGGCTCTGTCGGGCTCTACTGGGCCCTGTCGGGCTCTGTCGGACTCTGTCGGGCCCTGTCGGGCCCTGTCGGGCTCTGTCAGGCTCTGTCGGGCTCTGTCGGGCTCTACTGGGCCCTGTCGGGCTCTGTCGGGCCCTGTCGGGCTCTGTCGGGGTCTGTCGGGCTCTACTGGGCTCTGTCGGACCCTGTCGGGCTCTGTCGGGCCCTATCGGGCCCTGTCGGGCTCTGTCGGGCCCTGTCGGCCTCTGTCGGGCTCTGTCGGGCTCTGTCAGGCTCTACTGGGCTCTGTCGGGCTCTGTCGGGCTCTGTCGGGCTCTACTGGGCCCTGTCGGGCTCTGTCGGGCTCTGTCGGGCTCTGTCGGGCCCTGTCGGGCTCTGTCGGGCTCTGTCGGGCCCTGTCGGGCCCTATCGGGCCCTGTCGGGCTCTGTCGGGCTCTGTCGGGCTCTGTCGGGCCCTGTCGGGCCCTGTCGGGCCCTGTCGGGCTCTGTCGGGCTCTGTCGGGCTCTACTGGGCCCTGTCGGGCGCTGTCGGGCTCTGTCGGGCTCTGTCGGGCTCTGTCGGGCCCTGTCGGGCTCTGTCGGGCTCTACTGGGCCCTGTCGGGTTCTGTCGGGCTCTGTCGGGCTCTGTCGGTCTCTACTGGGCCCTGTCGGGCTCTGTCGGGCTCTGTCGGGCCCTGTCGGGCTCTGTCGGGCTCTGTTGGGCTCTGTCGGGCCCTGTCGGGCTCTGTCGGGCCCTGTCGGGCTCTGTCGGGCTCTGTCGGGCTGTGTCGGGCTCTGTCGGGCTCTACTGGGCTCTACTGGGCTCTGTCGGGCTCTGTCGGGCTCTGTCGGGCTCTACTGGGCCCTGTCGGGCCCTGTCGGGCCCTGTCGGGCTCTGTCGGGCCCTGTCGGGACCTGTCGGGCCCTGTCGGGCTCTGTCGGGCTCTGTCGGGCTCTGTCGGGCTCTACTGGGCCCTGTCGGGCCCTGTCGGGCCCTGTCGGGCTCTGTCGGGCTCTGTCGGGCTCTGTCGGGCTCTACTGGGCTCTGTCGGGCCCTGTCGGGCCCTGTCGGGCCCTGTCGGGCTCTATCGGGCCCTGTCGGGCTCTGTCGGGCTCTGTCGGGCTCTGTCGGGCTCTACTGGGCCCTGTCGGGCCCTGTCGGGCTCTACTGGGCCCTGTCGGGCCCTGTCGGGCCCTGTCGGGCTCTGTCGGGCTCTGTCGGGCTCTGTCGGGCTCTACTGGGCTCTGTCGGGCTCTACTGGGCCCTGTCGGGCCCTGTCGGGCCCTGTCGGGCTCTGTCGGGCTCTGTCGGGCTCTGTCGGGCTCTACTGGGCTCTACTGGGCTCTGTCGGGCTCTACTGGGCCCTGTCGGGCCCTGTCGGGCCCTGTCGGGCTCTGTCGGGCTCTGTCGTGCCCTGTCGGGCTCTGTCGGGCTCTGTCGGGCCCTGTCGGGCTCTATCGGGCCCTGTCGGGCCCTGTCAGGCCCTGTCGGGCCCTGTCGGGCCCTGTCGGGCTCTGTCGGGCTCTGTCGGGCTCTATCGGGCTCTACTGGGCCCTGTCGGGCCCTGTCGGGCCCTGTCGGGCTCTGTCGGGCCCTGTCGGACCCTGTCGGGCCCTGTCGGGCTCTGTCGGGCTCTGTCGGGCTCTACTGGGCCCTGTCGGGCTCTGTCGGACTCTGTCGGGCCCTGTCGGGCCCTGTCGGGCTCTGTCAGGCTCTGTCGGGCTCTGTCGGGCTCTACTGGGCCCTGTCGGGCTCTGTCGGGCCCTGTCGGGCTCTGTCGGGGTCTGTCGGGCTCTACTGGGCTCTGTCGGACCCTGTCGGGCTCTGTCGGGCCCTATCGGGCCCTGTCGGGCTCTGTCGGGCTCTGTCGGGCCCTGTCGGGCTCTGTCGGGCTCTGTCGGGCTCTGTCGGGCTCTACTGGGCTCTGTCGGGCTCTGTCGGGCTCTGTCGGGCTCTACTGGGCCCTGTCGGGCCCTGTCGGGCTCTGTCGGGCTCTGTCGGGCCCTGTCGGGCTCTGTCGGGCTCTGTCGGGCCCTGTCGGGCCCTGTCGGGCTCTGTCGGGCTCTGTCGGGCTCTGTCGGGCTCTACTGGGCCCTGTCGGGCTCTGTCGGGCTCTGTCGGGCCCTGTTGGGCTCTGTCGGGCTCTACTGGGCCCTGTCGGGCCCTGTCGGGCTCTGTCGGGCCCTGTCGGGCCCTGTCGGGCTCTGTCGGGCTCTGTCGGGCTCTACTGGGCCCTGTCGGGCGCTGTCGGGCTCTGTCGGGCTCTGTCGGGCTCTGTCGGGCCCTGTCGGGCTCTGTCGGGCTCTACTGGGCCCTGTCGGGTTCTGTCGGGCTCTGTCGGGCTCTGTCGGTCTCTACTGGGCCCTGTCGGGCTCTGTCGGGCTCTGTCGGGCCCTGTCGGGCTCTGTCGGGCTCTGTTGGGCTCTGTCGGGCCCTGTCGGGCTCTGTCGGGCCCTGTCGGGCTCTGTCGGGCTCTGTCGGGCTGTGTCGGGCTCTGTCGGGCTCTACTGGGCTCTACTGGGCTCTGTCGGGCTCTGTCGGGCTCTGTCGGGCTCTACTGGGCCCTGTCGGGCCCTGTCGGGCTCTGTCGGGCCCTGTCGGGCCCTGTCGGGCTCTGTCGGGCCCTGTCGGGCCCTGTCGGGCTCTGTCGGGCTCTGTCGGGCTCTGTCGGGCTCTACTGGGCCCTGTCGGGCTCTGTCGGGCCCTGTCGGGCTCTGTCGGGCCCTGTCGGGCTCTATCGGGCCCTGTCGGGCTCTGTCAGGCTCTGTCGGGCCCTGTCGGGCTCTACTGGGCTCTACTGGGCTCTGTCGGGCTCTTTCGGGCTCTACTGGGCCCTGTCGGGCCCTGTCGGGCCCTGTCGGGCTCTGTCGGGCTCTGTCGGTCCCTGTCGGGCTCTGTCGGGCTCTACTGGGCCCTGTCGGGCTCTGTCGGGCTCTGTCGGGCTCTGTGGGGCCCTGTCGGGCTCTGTCGGGCTCTATCGGGCTCTACTGGGCCCTGTCGGGCCCTGTCGGGCTCTGTCGGGCTCTGTCGGGCCCTGTCGGGCCCTGTCGGGCTCTGTCGGGCCCTGTCGGGCTCTGTCGGGCTCTGTCGGGCTCTGTCGGGCTCTACTGGGCCCTGTCGGGCTCTGTCGGGCTCTGTCGGGCCCTGTCGGGCCCTGTCGGGCTCTGTCGGGCTCTGTCGGGCCCTGTCGGGCTCTGTCGGGCCCTGTCGGGCCCTGTCGGGCCCTGTCGGGCCCTGTCGGGCTCTGTCGGGCTCTGTCGGGCTCTGTCGGTCCCTGTCGGGCTCTGTCGGGCTCTGTCGGGCTCTGTCGGGCTCTGTCGGGCTCTGTCGGGCTCTACTGGGCTCTACTGGGCTCTGTCGGGCTCTGTCGGGCTCTACTGGGCCCTGTCGGGCCCTGTCGGGCCCTGTCGGGCTCTATCGGGCTCTGTCGGGCTCTACTGGGCCCTGTCGGGCTCTGTCGGGCCCTGTCGGGCTCTGTCGGGCTCTGTCGGGCCCTATCGGGCTCTGTCGGGCTCTACTGGGCTCTGTCGGGCTCTGTCGTACCCTGTCGGGCCCTGTCGGGCTCTGTCGGGCTCTGTCGGGCTCTACTGGGCCCTGTCGGGCCCTGTCGGGCCCTGTCGGGCTCTGTCGGGCTTCTGTCGGGCTCTACTGGGCTCTGTCGGGCTCTGTCGGGCTCTGTCGGGCCCTGTCGGGCCCTGTCGGGCTCTGTCGGGCTCTGTCGGGCTCTACTGGGCCCTGTCGGGCTCTACTGGGCCCTGTCGGGCCCTGTCGGGCTCTGTCGGGCCCTGTCGGGCCCTGTCGGGCTCTGTCGGGCTCTGTCGGGCTCTGTCGGGCTCTGTCGGGCTCTACTGGGCCCTGTCGGGCTCTGTCGGGCTCTACTGGGCTCTGTCGGGCTCTGTCGGGCTCTACTGGGCCCTGTCGGGCCCTGTCGGGCTCTGTCGGGCTCTGTCGGGCTCTGTCGGGCTCTGTCGGGCTCTGTCGGGCTCTACTGGGCTCTGTCGGGCTCTGTCGGGCTCTGTCGGGCTCTGTCGGGCTCTGTCGGGCTCTGTCGGGCTCTACTGGGCCCTGTCGGGCTCTGTCGGGCCCTGTCGGGCCCTGTCGGGCTCTGTCGGGCTCTACTGGGCTCTGTCGGGCCCTGTCGGGCCCTGTCGGGCTCTGTCGGGCTCTGTCGGGCCCTGTCGGGCTCTGTCGGGCTCTACTGGGCCCTGTCGGGCCCTGTCGGGCCCTGTCGGGCTCTGTCGGGCTCTGTCGGGCTCTGTCGGGCTCTACTGGGCTCTACTGGGCTCTGTCGGGCTCTACTGGGCCCTGTCGGGCTCTGTCGGGCTCTGTCGGGCCCTGTCGGGCTCTGTCGGGCTCTGTCGTGCCCTGTCGGGCTCTGTCGGGCTCTGTCGGGCCCTGTCGGGCTCTATCGGGCCCTGTCGGGCCCTGTCAGGCCCTGTCGGGCTCTGTCGGGCCCTGTCGGGCTCTGTCGGGCTCTGTCGGGCTCTATCGGGCTCTGTCGGGCCCTGTCAGGCCCTGTCGGGCTCTGTCGGGCCCTGTCGGGCCCTGTCGGGCTCTGTCGGGCTCTGTCGGGCTCTACTGGGCCCTGTCGGGCTCTGTCGGACTCTGTCGGGCCCTGTCGGGCCCTGTCGGGCTCTGTCAGGCTCTGTCGGGCCCTGTCGGGCTCTACTGGGATCTACTGGGCTCTGTCGGGCTCTTTCGGGCTCTACTGGGCCCTGTCGGGCCCTGTCGGGCTCTGTCGGGCTCTGTCGGGCCCTGTCGGGCTCTGTCGGGCTCTACTGGGCTCTACTGGGCTCTGTCGGGCTCTGTCGGGCTCTACTGGGCCCTGTCGGGCCCTGTCGGGCTCTATCGGGCTCTGTCGGGCTCTACTGGCCCTGTCGGGCTCTGTCGGGCCCTGTCGGGCTCTGTCGGGCTCTGTCGGGCTCTACTGGGCTCTGTCGGGCTCTGTCGGGCTCTGTCGGGCTCTACTGGGCCCTGTCGGGCTCTGTCGGGCCCTGTCGGGCCCTGTCGGGCTCTGTCGGGCCCTGTCGGGCTCTGTCGGGCTCTGTCGGGCTCTACTGGGCTCTGTCGGGCTCTGTCGGGCTCTGTCGGGCTCTACTGGGCCCTGTCGGGCTGTGTCGGGCTCTGTCGGGCCCTGTCGGGCCCTGTCGGGCCCTGTCGGGCTCTGTCGGGCTCTGTCGGGCTCTGTCGGGCTCTGTCGGGCTCTACTGGGCCCTGTCGGGCTCTGTCGGGCTCTGTCGGGCCCTGTCGGGCTCTGTCGGGCTCTGTCGGGCTCTGTCGGGCTCTGTCGGGCTCTGTCGGGCCCTGTCGGGCCCTGTCGGGCTCTGTCGGGCTCTACTGGGCCCTGTCGGGCCCTGTCGGGCCCTGTCGGGCTCTGTCGGGCTCTGTCGGGCTCTGTCGGGCTCTACTGGGCTCTACTGGGCTCTGTCGGGCTCTACTGGGCCCTGTCGGGCCCTGTCGGGCCCTGTCGGGCTCTGTCGGGCTCTGTCGTGCCCTGTCGGGCTCTGTCGGGCTCTGTCGGGCCCTGTCGGGCTCTATCGGGCCCTGTCGGGCCCTGTCAGGCCCTGTCGGGCCCTGTCGGGCCCTGTCGGGCTCTGTCGGGCTCTGTCGGGCTCTATCGGGCTCTACTGGGCCCTGTCGGGCCCTGTCGGGCCCTGTCGGGCTCTGTCGGGCCCTGTCGGACCCTGTCGGGCCCTGTCGGGCTCTGTCGGGCTCTGTCGGCTCTACTGGGCCCTGTCGGGCTCTGTCGGACTCTGTCGGGCCCTGTCGGGCCCTGTCGGGCTCTGTCAGGCTCTGTCGGGCTCTGTCGGGCTCTACTGGGCCCTGTCGGGCTCTGTCGGGCCCTGTCGGGCTCTGTCGGGGTCTGTCGGGCTCTACTGGGCTCTGTCGGACCCTGTCGGGCTCTGTCGGGCCCTATCGGGCCCTGTCGGGCTCTGTCGGGCCCTGTCGGCCTCTGTCGGGCTCTGTCGGGCTCTGTCAGGCTCTACTGGGCTCTGTCGGGCTCTGTCGGGCTCTGTCGGGCTCTACTGGGCCCTGTCGGGCTCTGTCGGGCTCTGTCGGGCTCTGTCGGGCCCTGTCGGGCTCTGTCGGGCTCTGTCGGGCTCTGTCGGGCTCTGTCGGGCCCTGTCGGGCCCTGTCGGGCTCTGTCGGGCTCTGTCGGGCCCTGTCGGGCTCTGTCGGGCCCTGTCGGGCCCTGTCGGGCTCTGTCGGGCTCTGTCGGGCTCTACTGGGCCCTGTCGGGCGCTGTCGGGCTCTGTCGGGCTCTGTCGGGCTCTGTCGGGCCCTGTCGGGCTCTGTCGGGCTCTACTGGGCCCTGTCGGGTTCTGTCGGGCTCTGTCGGGCTCTGTCGGTCTCTACTGGGCCCTGTCGGGCTCTGTCGGGCTCTGTCGGGCCCTGTCGGGCTCTGTCGGGCTCTGTTGGGCTCTGTCGGGCCCTGTCGGGCTCTGTCGGGCCCTGTCGGGCTCTGTCGGGCTCTGTCGGGCTCTACTGGGCTCTACTGGGCTCTGTCGGGCTCTGTCGGGCTCTGTCGGGCTCTACTGGGCCCTGTCGGGCCCTGTCGGGCCCTGTCGGGCCCTGTCAGGCTCTGTCGGGCCCTGTCGGGCCCTGTCGGGCTCTGTCGGGCTCTGTCGGGCTCTGTCGGGCTCTACTGGGCCCTGTCGGGCCCTGTCGGGCCCTGTCGGGCTCTGTCGGGCTCTGTCGGGCTCTGTCGGGCTCTACTGGGCTCTGTCGGGCCCTGTCGGGCCCTGTCGGGCCCTGTCGGGCTCTATCGGGCCCTGTCGGGCTCTGTCGGGCTCTGTCGGGCTCTGTCGGGCTCTACTGGGCCCTGTCGGGCCCTGTCGGGCTCTACTGGGCCCTGTCGGGCCCTGTCGGGCCCTGTCGGGCTCTGTCGGGCTCTGTCGGGCTCTGTCGGGCTCTACTGGGCTCTACTGGGCTCTGTCGGGCTCTACTGGGCCCTGTCGGGCCCTGTCGGGCCCTGTCGGGCTCTGTCGGGCTCTGTCGGGCTCTGTCGGGCTCTACTGGGCTCTACTGGGCTCTGTCGGGCTCTACTGGGCCCTGTCGGGCCCTGTCGGGCCCTGTCGGGCTCTGTCGGGCTCTGTCGTGCCCTGTCGGGCTCTGTCGGGCTCTGTCGGGCCCTGTCGGGCTCTATCGGGCCCTGTCGGGCCCTGTCAGGCGCTGTCGGGCCCTGTCGGGCCCTGTCGGGCTCTGTCGGGCTCTGTCGGGCTCTATCGGGCTCTACTGGGCCCTGTCGGGCTCTGTCGGGCCCTGTCGGGCTCTGTCGGGCCCTGTCGGACCCTGTCGGGCCCTGTCGGGCCCTGTCGGGCTCTGTCGGGCTCTACTGGGCCCTGTCGGGCTCTGTCGGGCCCTGTCGGACTCTGTCGGGCCCTGTCGGGCCCTGTCGGGCTCTGTCAGGCTCTGTCGGGCTCTGTCGGGCTCTACTGGGCCCTGTCGGGCTCTGTCGGGCCCTGTCGGGCTCTGTCGGGGTCTGTCGGGCTCTACTGGGCTCTGTCGGACCCTGTCGGGCTCTGTCGGGCCCTATCGGGCCCTGTCGGGCTCTGTCGGGCCCTGTCGGGCTCTGTCGGGCTCTGTCGGGCTCTGTCGGGCTCTACTGGGCTCTGTCGGGCTCTGTCGGGCTCTGTCGGGCTCTACTGGGCCCTGTCGGGCTCTGTCGGGCTCTGTCGGGCCCTGTCGGGCTCTGTCGGGCCCTGTCGGGCCCTGTCGGGCTCTGTCGGGCTCTGTCGGGCCCTGTCGGGCCCTGTCGGGCTCTGTCGGGCTCTGTCGGGCTCTGTCGGGCTCTACTGGGCCCTGTCGGGCTCTGTCGGGCTCTGTCGGGCCCTGTTGGGCTCTGTCGGGCTCTACTGGGCCCTGTCGGGCCCTGTCGGGCTCTGTCGGGCCCTGTCGGGCCCTGTCGGGCTCTGTCGGGCTCTGTCGGGCTCTACTGGGCCCTGTCGGGCGCTGTCGGGCTCTGTCGGGCTCTGTCGGGCTCTGTCGGGCCCTGTCGGGCTCTGTCGGGCTCTACTGGGCCCTGTCGGGTTCTGTCGGGCTCTGTCGGGCTCTGTCGGTCTCTACTGGGCCCTGTCGGGCTCTGTCGGGCTCTGTCGGGCCCTGTCGGGCTCTGTCGGGCTCTGTTGGGCTCTGTCGGGCCCTGTCGGGCTCTGTCGGGCCCTGTCGGGCTCTGTCGGGCTCTGTCGGGCTGTGTCGGGCTCTGTCGGGCTCTACTGGGCTCTACTGGGCTCTGTCGGGCTCTGTCGGGCTCTGTCGGGCTCTACTGGGCCCTGTCGGGCCCTGTCGGGCTCTGTCGGGCCCTGTCGGGCCCTGTCGGGCCCTGTCGGGCCCTGTCGGGCTCTGTCGGGCCCTGTCGGGCCCTGTCGGGCTCTGTCGGGCTCTGTCGGGCTCTGTCGGGCTCTACTGGGCCCTGTCGGGCTCTGTCGGGCTCTGTCGGGCTCTGTCGGGCTCTGTCGGGCTCTACTGGGCTCTGTCGGGCCCTGTCGGGCCCTGTCGGGCCCTGTCGGGCTCTATCGGGCCCTGTCGGGCTCTGTCGGGCTCTGTCGGGCCCTGTCGGGCTCTGTCGGGCTCTGTCGGGCTCTACTGGGCTCTGTCGGGCCCTGTCGGGCCCTGTCGGGCCCTGTCGGGCCCTGTCGGGCTCTGTCGGGCTCTGTCGGGCTCTACTGGGCTCTGTCGGGCTCTGTCGGGCTCTGTCGGGCTCTACTGGGCCCTGTCGGGCTCTGTCGGGCTCTGTCGGGCCCTGTCGGGCTCTGTCGGGCTCTGTCGGGCTCTGTCGGGCTCTGTCGGGCTCTACTGGGCTCTGTCGGGCTCTGTCGGGCTCTACTGGGCTTTGTCGGGCTCTTTCGGGCTCTGTGGGGCCCTGTCGGGCTCTGTCGGGCTCTGTCGGGCCCTGTCGGGCTCTGTCGGGCCCTGTCGGGCCCTGTCGGGCTCTGTCGGGCCCTGTCGGGCCCTGTCGGGCTCTGTCGGGCTCTGTCGGGCTCTGTCGGGCTCTACTGGGCCCTGTCGGGCTCTGTCGGGCTCTGTCGGGCCCTGTCGGGCTCTGTCGGGCTCTGTCGGGCTCTGTCGGGCCCTGTCGGGCTCTACTGGGCCCTGTCGGGCCCTGTCGGGCTCTGTCGGGCTCTGTCGGGCTCTGTCGGGCTCTACTGGGCTCTACTGGGCTCTGTCGGGCTCTACTGGGCCCTGTCGGCCCCTGTCGGCCCCTGTCGGGCTCTGTCGGGCTCTGTCGGGCTCTGTCGGGCTCTACTGGGCTCTGTCGGGCTCTGTCGGGCTCTGTCGGGCTCTGTCGGGCTCTGTCGGGCTCTACTGGGCTCTGTCGGGCTCTGTCGGGCTTTGTCCGGCTCTGTCGGGCTCTACTGGGCCCTGTCGGGCCCTGTCGGGCTCTGTCGGGCTCTGTCGGGCCCTGTCGGGCCCTGTCGGGACCTGTCGGTCCCTGTCGGTCCCTGTCGGTCCCTGTCGGTCCCTGTCGGTCCCTGTCGGTCCCTGTCGGGCTCTGTCGGGCTCTGTCGGGCCCTGTCGGGCTCTGTCGGGCTCTGTCGGGCTCTGTGGGGCCCTGTCGGGCTCTGTCGGGCCCTGTCGGGCTCTGTCGGGCTCTGTCGGGCTCTATCGGGCTCTACTGGGCCCTGTCGGGCCCTGTCGGGCTCTGTCGGGCCCTGTCGGGCTCTGTCGGGCTCTGTCGGGCCCTGTCGGGCCCTGTCGGGCTCTGTCGGGCTCTGTCGGGCTCTGTCGGGCTCTACTGGGCCCTGTCGGGCCCTGTCGGGCCCTGTCGGGCTCTGTCAGGCTCTGTCGGGCTCTGTCGGGCTCTAATGGGCCCTGTCGGGCCCTGTCGGGCCCTGTCGGGCTCTACTGGGCTCTACTGGGCTCTGTCGGGCTCTTTCGGGCTCTACTGGGCCCTGTCGGGCCCTGTCGGGCTCTGTCGGGCTCTGTCGGGCCCTGTCGGGCTCTGTCGGGCCCTGTCGGGCTCTGTCGGGCTCTACTGGGCCCTGTCGGGTTCTGTCGGGCTCTGTCGGGCTCTGTCGGGCTCTACTGGGCCCTGTCGGGCCCTGTCGGGCCCTGTCGGGCCCTGTCGGGCTCTGTCGGGCTCTGTCGGGCCCTGTCGGGCTCTGTCGGGCTCTGTCGGGCCCTCTCGGGCTCTGTCGGGCTCTGTCGGGCTCTGTCGGGCCCTGTCGGGCTCTGTCGGGCTCTGTCGGGCCCTGTCGGGCCCTGTCGGGCCCTGTCGGGCTCTGTCGGGCTCTGTCGGGCTCTACTGGGCCCTGTCGGGCTCTGTCGGGCTCTGTCGGGCCCTGTTGGGCTCTGTCGGGCTCTACTGGGCCCTGTCGGGCCCTGTCGGGCTCTGTCGGGCCCTGTCGGGCTCTGTCGGGCTCTACTGGGCCCTGTCGGGCGCTGTCGGGCTCTGTCGGGCTCTGTCGGGCTCTGTCGGGCTCTGTCGGGCTCTACTGGGCCCTGTCGGGTTCTGTCGGGCTCTGTCGGGCTCTGTCGGGCTCTGTCGGGCCCTGTCGGGCTCTGTCGGGCTCTGTCGGGCTCTGTCGGGCTCTACTGGGCCCTGTCGGGCCCTGTCGGGCTCTGTCGGGCTCTGTCGGGCTCTACTGGGCTCTGTCGGGCCCTGTCGGGCCCTGTCGGGCCCTGTCGGGCTCTGTCGGGCCCTGTCGGGCTCTGTCGGGCTCTGTCGGGCTCTACTGGGCCCTGTCGGGCCCTGTCGGGCCCTGTCGGGCTCTGTCGGGCTCTGTCGGGCTCTGTCGGGCTCTACTGGACTCTGTCGGGCCCTGTCGGGCCCTGTCGGGCTCTGTCGGGCTCTGTCGGGCTCTGTCGGGCTCTGTCGGGCTCTACTGGGCTCTGTCGGGCTCTGTCGGGCTCTGTCGGGCTCTGTCGGGCTCTGTCGGGCTCTACTGGGCCCTGTCGGGCTCTTTCGGGCTCTGTGGGGCCCTGTCGGGCTCTGTGGGGCCCTGTCGGGCCCTGTCGGGCCCTGTCGGGCCCTGTCGGGCCCTGTCGGGCTCTGTCGGGCCCTGTCGGGCCCTGTCGGGCTCTGTCGGGCTCTGTCGGGCTCTACTGGGCCCTGTCGGGCTCTGTCGGGCTCTGTCGGGCTCTGTCGGGCCCTGTCGGGCTCTGTCGGGCTCTACTGGGCCCTGTCGGGCCCTGTCGGGCCCTGTCGGGCTCTGTCGGGCTCTGTCAGGCTCTACTGGGCTCTACTGGGCTCTGTCGGGCTCTACTGGGCCCTGTCGGGCTCTGTCGGGCTCTGTCAGGCTCTACTGGGCTCTACTGGGCTCTGTCGGGCTCTACTGGGCCCTGTCGGGCCCTGTCGGGCTCTGTCGGGCCCTGTCGGGCTCTGTCGGGCTCTGTCGGGCCCTGTCGGGCCCTGTCGGGCTCTGTCGGGCCCTGTCGGGCCCTGTCGGGCTCTGTCGGGCTCTATCGGGCTCTACTGGGCCCTGTCGGGCCCTGTCGGGCTCTGTCGGGCCCTGTCGGGCCCTGTCGGGCTCTGTCGGGCTCTGTCGGGCTCTACTGGGCCCTGTCGGGCTCTGTCGGACTCTGTCGGGCCCTGTCGGGCCCTGTCGGGCTCTGTTAGGCTCTGTCGGGCTCTGTCGGGCTCTAATGGGCCCTGTCGGGCCCTGTCGGGCCCTGTCGGGCTCTACTGGGCTCTACTGGGCTCTGTCGGGCTGTTTCGGGCTCTACTGGGCCCTGTCGGGCCCTGTCGGGCCCTGTCGGGCTCTGTCGGGCTCTGTCGGGCTCTACTGGGCTCTGTCGGGCCCTGTCGGGCCCTGTCGGGCCCTGTCGGGCTCTGTCGGGCCCTGTCGGGCCCTGTCGGGCTCTGTCGGGCTCTACTGGGCTCTGTCGGGCCCTGTCGGGCCCTGTCGGGCTCTGTCGGGCTCTGTCGGGCCCTGTCGGGCCCTGTCGGGCTCTGTCGGGCTCTACTGGGCTCTGTCGGGCCCTGTCCGGCTCTGTCGGGCCCTGTCGGGCCCTGTCGGGCTCTGTCGGGCCCTGTCGGGCCCTGTCGGGCCCTGTCGGGCTCTGTCGGGCCCTGTCGGGCCCTGTCGGGCTCTGTCGGGCTCTGTCGGGCTCTGTCGGGCCCTGTCGGGCTCTGTCGGGCTCTGTCGGGCTCTGTCGGGCTCTACTGGGCCCTGTCGGGTTCTGTCGGGCTCTGTCGGGCTCTGTCGGGCTCTACTGGGCCCTGTCGGGCTCTGTCGGGCCCTGTCGGGCCCTGTCGGGCTCTGTCGGGCTCTGTCGGGCTCTGTCGGGCCCTGTCGGGCCCTGTCGGGCTCTGTCGGGCTCTGTCGGGCCCTGTCGGGCTCTGTCAGGCTCTATCGGGCTCTACTGGGCCCTGTCGGGCCCTGTCGGGCTCTGTCGGGCCCTGTCGGGCCCTGTCGGGCCCTGTCGGGCTCTGTCGGGCTCTGTCGGGCTCTACTGGGCCCTGTCGGGCTCTGTCGGACTCTGTCGGGCCCTGTCGGGCCCTGTCGGGCTCTGTCAGGCTCTGTCGGGCTCTGTCGGGCTCTAATGGGCCCTGTCGGGCCCTGTCGGGCCCTGTCGGGCTCTACTGGGCTCTACTGGGCTCTGTCGGGCTCTTTCGGGCTCTACTGGGCCCTGTCGGGCCCTGTCGGGCCCTGTCGGGCTCTGTCGGGCTCTGTCGGGCTCTACTGGGCTCTGTCGGGCCCTGTCGGGCTCTGTCGGGCCCTGTCGGGCCCTGTCGGGCCCTGTCGGGCTCTGTCGGGCCCTGTCGGGCCCTGTCGGGCTCTGTCGGGCTCTACTGGGCTCTGTCGGGCCCTGTCGGGCCCTGTCGGGCTCTGTCGGGCTCTGTCGGGCCCTGTCGGGCCCTGTCGGGCTCTGTCGGGCTCTACTGGGCTCTGTCGGGCCCTGTCGGGCTCTGTCGGGCCCTGTCGGGCCCTGTCGGGCCCTGTCGGGCTCTGTCGGGCTCTGTCGGGCTCTGTCGGGCCCTGTCGGGCTCTGTCGGGCTCTACTGGGCCCTGTCGGGTTCTGTCGGGCTCTGTCGGGCTCTGTCGGGCTCTACTGGGCCCTGTCGGGCCCTGTCGGGCCCTGTCGGGCCCTGTCGGGCTCTGTCGGGCTCTGTCGGGCTCTGTCGGGCCCTGTCGGGCTCTGTCGGGCCCTGTCGGGCTCTGTCGGGCTCTGTCGGGCTCTACTGGGCCCTGTCAGGTTCTGTCGGGCTCTGTCGGGCTCTGTCGGGCTCTACTGGGCCCTGTCGGGCCCTGTCGGGCCCTGTCGGGCTCTGTCGGGCTCTGTCGGGCTCTGTCGGGCTCTGTCGGGCCCTGTCGGGCCCTGTCGGGCCCTGTCGGGCTCTGTCGGGCTCTGTCGGGCTCTGTCGGGCTGTGTCGGGCTCTGTCGGGCTCTACTGGGCTCTACTGGGCTCTGTCGGGCTCTGTCGGGCTCTGTCGGGATCTACTGGGCCCTGTCGGGCTCTGTCGGGCTCTGTCGGGCTCTGTCGGGCTCTGTCGGGCTCTGTCGGGCTCTACTGGGCCCTGTCGGGCCCTGTCGGGCTCTGTCGTACCCTGTCGGGCCCTGTCGGGCCCTGTCGGGCTTCTGTCGGGCCCTGTCGGGCCCTGTCGGGCTCTGTCGGGCTTTGTCGGGCCCTGTCGGGCTCTGTCGGGCTCTGTCGGGCTCTACTGGGCCCTGTCGGGCTCTGTCGGGCTCTGTCGGGCTCTGTCGTGCTCTACTGGGCTCTGTCGGGCCCTGTCGGGCCCTGTCGGGCTCTGTCGGGCCCTGTCGGGCTCTGTCGGGCTCTGTCGGGATCTGTCGGGCTCTACTGGGCCCTGTCGGGCCCTGTCGGGCCCTGTCGGGCTCTGTCGGGCTCTGTCGGGCTCTACTGGGCTCTGTCGGGCCCTGTCGGGCCCTGTCGGGCTCTGTCGGGCCCTGTTGGGCTCTGTCGGGCTCTGTCGGGCTCTGTCGGGCTCTACTGGGCTCTACTGGGCTCTGTCGGGCTCTGTCGGGCTCTACTGGGCCCTGTCGGGCCCTGTCGGGCTCTATCGGGCTCTGTCGGGCTCTACTGGGCCCTGTCGGGCCCTGTCGGGCCCTGTCGGGCTCTGTCGGGCTCTACTGGGCTCTGTCGGGCTCTGTCGGGCTCTGTCGGGCTCTGTCGGGCCCTGTCGGGCTCTGTAGGGCCCTGTCGGGCTCTGTCGGGCCCTGTCGGGCCCTGTCGGGCTCTGTCGGGCTCTGTCGGGCTCTACTGGGCTCTGTCGGGCTCTTTCGGGCTCTGTCGGGCTCTACTGGGCTCTGTCGGGCCCTGTCGGGCTCTGTCGGGCTCTGTCGGGCCCTGTCGGGCCCTGTCGGGCCCTGTCGGGCCCTGTCGGGCTCTGTCGGGCTCTACTGGGCTCTGTCGGGCCCTGTCGGGCTCTGTCGGGCCCTGTCGGGCTCTGTCGGGCTCTACTGGGCCCTGTCGGGCCCTGTCGGGCCCTGTCGGGCTCTGTCGGGCTCTGTCAGGCTCTACTGGGCTCTACTGGGCTCTGTCGGGCTCTACTGGGCCCTGTCGGGCTCTGTCGGGCTCTGTCAGGCTCTACTGGGCTCTACTGGGCTCTGTCGGGCTCTACTGGGCCCTGTCGGGCTCTGTCGGGCTCTGTCGGGCCCTGTCGGGCTCTGTCGGGCTCTGTCGGGCCCTGTCGGGCCCTGTCGGGCTCTGTCGGGCCCTGTCGGGCCCTGTCGGGCTCTGTCGGGCTCTATCGGGCTCTACTGGGCCCTGTCGGGCCCTGTCGGGCCCTGTCGGGCCCTGTCGGGCTCTGTCGGGCTCTGTCGGGCTCTACTGGGCCCTGTCGGGCTCTGTCGGACTCTGTCGGGCCCTGTCGGGCCCTGTCGGGCTCTGTCAGGCTCTGTCGGGTTCTGTCGGGCTCTAATGGGCCCTGTCGGGCCCTGTCGGGCCCTGTCGGGCTCTACTGGGCTCTACTGGGCTCTGTCGGGCTCTACTGGGCCCTGTCGGGCTCTGTCGGGCCCTGTCGGGCCCTGTCGGGCTCTGTCGGGCTCTGTCGGGCTCTACTGGGCTCTGTCGGGCCCTGTCGGGCTCTGTCGGGCCCTGTCGGGCCCTGTCGGGCTCTGTCGGGCCCTGTCGGGCCCTGTCGGGCTCTGTCGGGCTCTACTGGGCTCTGTCGGGCCCTGTCGGGCCCTGTCGGGCTCTGTCGGGCTCTGTCGGGCCCTGTCGGGCCCTGTCGGGCTCTGTCGGGCTCTACTGGGCTCTGTCGGGCCCTGTCGGGCTCTGTCGGGCCCTGTCGGGCCCTGTCGGGCCCTGTCGGGCCCTGTCGGGCTCTGTCGGGCCCTGTCGGGCCCTGTCGGGCTCTGTCGGGCTCTGTCGGGCTCTGTCGGGCCCTGTCGGGCTCTGTCGGGCTCTACTGGGCCCTGTCGGGTTCTGTCGGGCTCTGTCGGGCTCTGTCGGGCTCTACTGGGCCCTGTCGGGCTCTGTCGGGCCCTGTCGGGCCCTGTCGGGCTCTGTCGGGCTCTGTCGGGCTCTGTCGGGCCCTGTCGGGCCCTGTCGGGCTCTGTCGGGCCCTGTCGGGCTCTGTCGGGCTCTATCGGGCTCTACTGGGCCCTGTCGGGCCCTGTCGGGCTCTGTCGGGCCCTGTCGGGCCCTGTCGGGCCCTGTCGGGCTCTGTCGGGCTCTGTCGGGCTCTACTGGGCCCTGTCGGGCTCTGTCGGACTCTGTCGGGCCCTGTCGGGCCCTGTCGGGCTCTGTCAGGCTCTGTCGGGCTCTGTCGGGCTCTAATGGGCCCTGTCGGGCCCTGTCGGGCCCTGTCGGGCTCTACTGGGCTCTACTGGGCTCTGTCGGGCTCTTTCGGGCTCTACTGGGCCCTGTCGGGCCCTGTCGGGCCCTGTCGGGCTCTGTCGGGCTCTGTCGGGCTCTACTGGGCTCTGTCGGGCCCTGTCGGGCTCTGTCGGGCCCTGTCGGGCCCTGTCGGGCTCTGTCGGGCCCTGTCGGGCCCTGTCGGGCTCTGTCGGGCTCTACTGGGCTCTGTCGGGCCCTGTCGGGCCCTGTCGGGCTCTGTCGGGCTCTGTCGGGCCCTGTCGGGCCCTGTCGGGCTCTGTCGGGCTCTACTGGGCTCTGTCGGGCCCTGTCGGGCTCTGTCGGGCCCTGTCGGGCCCTGTCGGGCTCTGTCGGGCCCTGTCGGGCCCTGTCGGGCCCTGTCGGGCCCTGTCGGGCTCTGTCGGGCTCTGTCGGGCTCTGTCGGGCCCTGTCGGGCTCTGTCGGGCTCTACTGGGCCCTGTCGGGTTCTGTCGGGCTCTGTCGGGCTCTGTCGGGCTCTACTGGGCCCTGTCGGGCTCTGTCGGGCCCTGTCGGGCCCTGTCGGGCTCTGTCGGGCTCTGTCGGGCTCTGTCGGGCCCTGTCGGGCCCTGTCGGGCTCTGTCGGGCCCTGTCGGGCTCTGTCGGGCTCTACTGGGCCCTGTCAGGTTCTGTCGGGCTCTGTCGGGCTCTGTCGGGCTCTACTGGGCCCTGTCGGGCCCTGTCGGGCCCTGTCGGGCTCTGTCGGGCTCTGTCGGGCTCTGTCGGGCTCTGTCGGGCCCTGTCGGGCCCTGTCGGGCTCTGTCGGGCTGTGTCGGGCTCTGTCGGGCTGTGTCGGGCTCTGTCGGGCTCTACTGGGCTCTACTGGGCTCTGTCGGGCTCTGTCGGGCTCTGTCGGGATCTACTGGGCCCTGTCGGGCTCTGTCGGGCTCTGTCGGGCTCTGTCGGGCTCTGTCGGGCTCTGTCGGGCTCTGTCGGGCTCTACTGGGCCCTGTCGGGCCCTGTCGGGCTCTGTCGTACCCTGTCGGGCCCTGTCGGGCCCTGTCGGGCCCTGTCGGGCCCTGTCGGGCCCTGTCGGGCCCTGTCGGGCCCTGTCGGGCTCTGTCGGGCTTTGTCGGGCCCTGTCGGGCTCTGTCGGGCTCTGTCGGGCTCTACTGGGCCCTGTCGGGCTCTGTCGGGCTCTGTCGGGCTCTGTCGTGCTCTACTGGGCTCTGTCGGGCTCTACTGGGCCCTGTCGGGCCCTGTCGGGCCCTGTCGGGCTCTGTCGGGCTCTGTCGGGATCTGTCGGGCTCTACTGGGCCCTGTCGGGCCCTGTCGGGCCCTGTCGGGCTCTGTCGGGCTCTGTCGGGCTCTACTGGGCTCTGTCGGGCCCTGTCGGGCCCTGTCGGGCTCTGTCGGGCCCTGTCGGGCTCTGTCGGGCTCTGTCGGGCTCTGTCGGGCTCTGTCGGGCTCTACTGGGCTCTACTGGGCTCTGTCGGGCTCTGTCGGGCTCTACTGGGCCCTGTCGGGCCCTGTCGGGCTCTATCGGGCTCTGTCGGGCTCTACTGGGCCCTGTCGGGCCCTGTCGGGCCCTGTCGGGCTCTGTCGGGCTCTACTGGGCTCTGTCGGGCTCTGTCGGGCTCTGTCGGGCTCTGTCGGGCCCTGTCGGGCTCTGTAGGGCCCTGTCGGGCTCTGTCGGGCCCTGTCGGGCCCTGTCGGGCTCTGTCGGGCTCTGTCGGGCTCTACTGGGCTCTGTCGGGCTCTGTCGCGCTCTGTCGGGCTCTGTCGGGCTCTACTGGGCTCTGTCGGGCCCTGTCGGGCTCTGTCGGGCTCTGTCGGGCCCTGTCGGGCCCTGTCGGGCCCTGTCGGGCCCTGTCGGGCTCTGTCGGGCTCTACTGGGCTCTGTCGGGCCCTGTCGGGCTCTGTCGGGCTCTGTCGGGCCCTGTCGGGCCCTGTCGGGCTCTGTCGGGCCCTGTCGGGCTCTGTCGGGCTCTGTCGGGCTCTGTCGGGCTGTACTGGGCCCTGTCGGGCTCTGTCGGGCTCTGTCGGGCTCTGTCGGGCCCTGTCGGGCTCTGTCGGGCCCTGTCGGGCTCTGTCGGGCCCTGTCGGGCCCTGTCGGGCCCTGTCGGGCTCTGTCGGGCCCTGTCGGGCTCTGTCGGGCTCTACTGGGCTCTGTCGACCCTGTCGGGCTCTGTCGGGCTCTGTCGGGCCCTGTCGGGCCCTGTCGGGCTCTGTCGGGCCCTGTCGGGCTCTGTCGGGCTCTGTCGGGCTATGTCGGGCTCTGTCGGGCCCTACTGGGCTCTGTCGGGCCCTGTCGGGCTCTGTCGGGCTCTGTCGGGCCCTGTCGGGCTCTGTCGGGCTCTACTGGGCCCTGTCGGGCTCTGTCGGGCTCTGTCGGGCTCTGTCGGGCTCTGTCGGGCTCTACTGGGCCCTGTCGGGCTCTGTCGGGCTCTGTCGGACCCTGTCGGGCCCTGTCGGGCTCTGTCGGGCCCTGTCGGGCCCTGTCGGGCTCTGTCGGGCCCTGTCGGGCTCTGTCGGGCTCTACTGGGCCCTGTCGGGTTCTGTCGGGCTCTGTCGGGCTCTGTCGGGCTCTACTGGGCCCTGTCGGGCTCTGTCGGGCCCTGTCGGGCTCTGTCGGGCTCTGTCGGGCCCTGTCGGGCTCTGTCGGGCTCTGTCGGGCTCTGTCGGGCTCTGTCGGGCTCTGTCGGGCTCTACTGGGCTCTACTGGGCTCTGTCGGGCTCTGTCGGGCTCTGTCGGGATCTACTGGGCCCTGTCGGGCCCTGTCGGGCTCTGTCGGGCTCTGTCGGGCTCTGTCGGGCTCTACTGGGCCCTGTCGGGCCCTGTCGGGCTCTGTCGGGCCCTGTCGGGCCCTGTCGGGCCCTGTCGGGCCCTGTCGGGCTCTGTCGGGCTTTGTCGGGCCCTGTCGGGCTCTGTCGGGCTCTGTCGGGCTCTGTCGGGCTCTACTGGGCCCTGTCGGGCTCTGTCGGGCTCTGTCGGGCTCTGTCGGGCTCTACTGGGCTCTGTCGGGCCCTGTCGGGCCCTGTCGGGCCCTGTCGGGCTCTGTCGGGCCCTGTCGGGCTCTGTCGGGCTCTGTCGGGCCCTGTCGGGCTCTGTCGGGCTCTGTCGGGCTCTGTCGGGCTCTACTGGGCCCTGTCGGGCCCTGTCGGGCTCTGTCGGGCTCTGTCGGGCTCTGTCGGGCTCTGTCGGGCCCTGTCGGGCTCTGTCGGGCTCTACTGGGGCCTGTCGGGGTCTGTCGGGCTCTGTCGGGCTCTGTCGGGCTCTACTGGGCCCTGTCGGGCTCTGTCGGGCCCTGTCGGGCCCTGTCGGGCTCTGTCGGGCCCTGTCGGGCTCTGTCGGGCTCTGTCGGGCTCTGTCGGGCTCTGTCGGGCTCTGTCGGGATCTACTGGGCCCTGTCGGGCCCTGTCGGGCTCTGTCGGGCTCTGTCGGGCTCTGTCGGGCTCTACTGGGCCCTGTCGGGCCCTGTCGGGCTCTGTCGTACCCTGTCGGGCCCTGTCGGGCCCTGTCGGGCTCTGTCGGGCTCTGTCGGGCTCTGTCGGGCTCTACTGGGCCCTGTCGGGCCCTGTCGGGCTCTGTCGGGCTCTGTCGGGCTCTACTGGGCTCTGTCGGGCCCTGTCGGGCTCTGTCGGGCTCTGTCGGGCTCTGTCGGGCTCTACTGGGCCCTGTCGGGCCCTGTCGGGCCCTGTCGGGCTCTGTCGGGCTCTGTTGGGCTCTGTCGGGCTCTACTGGGCTCTGTCGGGCCCTGTCGGGCCCTGTCGGGCTCTGTCGGGCTCTGTCGGGCCCTGTCGGGCCCTGTCGGGCTCTGTCGGGCTCTGTCGGGCTCTACTGGGCCCTGTCGGGCTCTTTCGGGCTCTGTGGGGCCCTGTCGGGCTCTGTCGGGCTCTGTCGGGCCCTGTCGGGCTCTGTCGGGCTCTGTCGGGCTCTGTCGGGCTCTGTCGGGCTCTGTCGGGCCCTGTCGGGCCCTGTCGGGCCCTGTCGGGCCCTGTCGGGCCCTGTCGGGCTCTGTCGGGCTCTGTCGGGCTCTACTGGGCCCTGTCGGGCTCTGTCGGGCTCTGTCGGGCCCTGTCGGGCCCTGTCGGGCCCTGTCGGGCTCTGTCGGGCTCTGTCGGGCTCTGTCGGGCTCTACTGGGCTCTACTGGGCTCTGTCGGGCTCTACTGGGCCCTGTCGGGCTCTGTCGGGCTCTGTCGGGCCCTGTCGGGCTCTGTCGGGCTCTGTCGGGCTCTGTCGGGCTCTATCGGGCCCTGTCGGGCCCTGTCGGGCCCTGTCGGGCCCTGTCGGGCTCTGTCGGGCCCTCTCGGGCCCTGTCGGGCTCTGTCGGGCTCTGTCGGGCTCTATCGGGCTCTACTGGGCCCTGTCGGGCCCTGTCGGGCTCTGTCGGGCTCTGTCGGGCCCTGTCGGGCCCTGTCGGGCCCTATCGGGCTCTGTCGGGCTCTGTCGGGCTCTACTGGGCCCTGTCGGGCTCTGTCGGACTCTGTCGGGCCCTGTCGGGCCCTGTCGGGCTCTGTCGGGCTCTGTCGGGCTCTGTCGGGCTCTAATGGGCCCTGTCGGGCCCTGTCGGGCCCTGTCGGGCCCTGTCGGGCTCTACTGGGCTCTACTGGGCTCTGTCGGGCTCTTTCGGGCTCTACTGGGCCCTGTCGGGCCCTGTCGGGCCCTGTCGGGCTCTGTCGGGCTCTGTCGGGCTCTACTGGGCTCTGTCGGGCTCTGTCGGGCCCTGTCGGGCTCTGTCGGGCTCTGTCGGGCCCTGTCGGGCTCTGTCGGGCTCTGTCGGTCCCTGTCGGGCTCTGTCGGGCTCTGTCGGGCTCTGTCGGGCTCTACTGGGCCCTGTCGGGCTCTGTCGGGCTCTGTCGGGCTCTGTGGGGCCCTGTCGGGCTCTGTCGGGCTCTGTCGGGCTCTGTCGGGCTCTGTCGGGCTCTGTCGGGCTCTATCGGGCTCTACTGGGCCCTGTCGGGCCCTGTCGGGCTCTGTCGGGCTCTGTCGGGCTCTGTCGGGCTCTGTCGGGCCCTGTCGGGCCCTGTCGGGCTCTGTCGGGCCCTGTCGGGCTCTGTCGGGCTCTACTGGGCCCTGTCGGGTTCTGTCGGGCTCTGTCGGGCTCTGTCGGGCTCTACTGGGCCCTGTCGGGCCCTGTCGGGCCCTGTCGGGCTCTGTCGGGCTCTGTCGGGCCCTGTCGGGCCCTGTCCGGCTCTGTCGGGCTCTGTCGGGCTCTGTCGGGCTCTGTCGGGCTCTACTGGGCTCTACTGGGCTCTGTCGGGCTCTGTCGGGCTCTGTCGGGATCTACTGGGCCCTGTCGGGCCCTGTCGGGCTCTGTCGGGCTCTGTCGGGCTCTGTCGGGCTCTACTGGGCCCTGTCGGGCCCTGTCGGGCTCTGTCGGGCCCTGTCGGGCCCTGTCGGGCCCTGTCGGGCTCTGTCGGGCCCTGTCGGGCCCTGTCGGGCTCTGTCGGGCTTTGTCGGGCCCTGTCGGGCTCTGTCGGGCTCTGTCGGGCTCTGTCGGGCTCTACTGGGCCCTGTCGGGCTCTGTCGGGCTCTGTCGGGCTCTGTCGGGCTCTACTGGGCTCTGTCGGGCCCTGTCGGGCCCTGTCGGGCCCTGTCGGGCTCTGTCGGGCCCTGTCGGGCCCTGTCGGGCTCTGTCGGGCTCTGTCGGGCTCTGTCGGGCTCTACTGGGCTCTGTCGGGCCCTGTCGGGCCCTGTCGGGCTCTGTCGGGCTCTGTCGGGCTCTGTCGGGCTCTGTCGGGCCCTGTCGGGCTCTGTCGGGCTCTACTGGGGCCTGTCGGGGTCTGTCGGGCTCTGTCGGGCTCTGTCGGGCTCTACTGGGCCCTGTCGGGCTCTGTCGGGCTCTGTCGGGCTCTGTCGGGCCCTGTCGGGCTCTGTCGGGCCCTGTCGGGCTCTGTCGGGCCCTGTCGGGCTCTGTCGGGATCTACTGGGCCCTGTCGGGCCCTGTCGGGCTCTGTCGGGCTCTGTCGGGCTCTGTCGGGCTCTACTGGGCCCTGTCGGGCCCTGTCGGGCTCTGTCGTACCCTGTCGGGCCCTGTCGGGCCCTGTCGGGCCCTGTCGGGCTCTGTCGGGCTCTGTCGGGCTCTACTGGGCCCTGTCGGGCCCGGTCGGGCTCTGTCGGGCTCTGTCGGGCTCTACTGGGCCCTGTCGGGCCCTGTCGGGCCCTGTCGGGCCCTGTCGGGCTCTGTCGGGCTCTGTCGGGCTCTGTCGGGCCCTGTCGGGCCCTGTCGGGCTCTGTCGGGCTCTGTCGGGCTCTGTCGGGCTCTACTGGGCTCTGTCGGGCCCTGTCGGGCCCTGTCGGGCTCTGTCGGGCCCTGTCGGGCCCTGTCGGGCCCTGTCGGGCTCTGTCGGGCTCTGTCGGGCTCTACTGGGCCCTGTCGGGCTCTTTCGGGCTCTGTGGGGCCCTGTCGGGCTCTGTCGGGCTCTGTCGGGCCCTGTCGGGCCCTGTCGGGCTCTGTCGGGCTCTGTCGGGCTCTACTGGGCCCTGTCGGGCTCTTTCGGGCTCTGTGGGGCCCTGTCGGGCTCTGTCGGGCTCTGTCGGGCCCTGTCGGGCCCTGTCGGGCTCTGTCGGGCTCTGTCGGGCCCTGTCTGGCCCTGTCGGGCTCTGTCGGGCCCTGTCGGGCCCTGTCGGGCTCTGTCGGGCTCTGTCGGGCTCTGTCGGGCTCTACTGGGCCCTGTCGGGCTCTGTCGGGCTCTGTCGGGCTCTGTCGGGCTCTGTCGGGCCCTGTCAAGCTCTGTCGGGCTCTACTGGGCCCTGTCGGGCCCTGTCGGGCCCTGTCGGGCTCTGTCGGGCTCTGTCGGGCTCTACTGGGCTCTACTGGGCTCTGTCGGGCTCTACTGGGCCCTGTCGGGCTCTGTCGGGCTCTGTCGGGCCCTGTCGGGCTCTGTCGGGCTCTGTCGGGCCCTGTCGGGTTCTATCGGGCCCTGTCGGGCTCTGTCGGGCCCTGTCGGGCTCTGTCGGGCCCTGTCGGGCCCTGTCGGGCTCTGTCGGGCCCTGTCGGGCCCTGTCGGGCCCTGTCGGGCTCTGTCGGGCTCTGTCGGGCTCTATCGGGCTCTACTGGGCCCTGTCGGGCCCTGTCGGGCCCTGTCGGGCTCTGTCGGGCCCTGTCGGGCCCTGTCGGGCCCTGTCGGGCCCTATCGGGCTCTGTCGGGCTCTGTCGGGCTCTACTGGGCCCTGTCGGGCCCTGTCGGGCCCTGTCGGGCTCTGTCAGGCTCTGTCGGGCTCTGTCGGGCTCTAATGGGCCCTGTCGGGCCCTGTCGGGCTCTACTGGGCTCTACTGGGCTCTGTCGGGCTCTTTCGGGCTCTACTGGGCCCTGTCGGGCCCTGTCGGGCCCTGTCGGGCTCTGTCGGGCCCTGTCGGGCTCTGTCGGGCCCTGTCGGGCTCTGTCGGGCCCTGTCGGGCTCTGTCGGGCTCTACTGGGCCCTGTCGGGTTCTGTCGGGCTCTGTCGGGCTCTGTCGGGCTCTACTGGGCCCTGTCGGGCCCTGTCGGGCCCTGTCGGGCTCTGTCGGGCCCTGTCGGGCCCTGTCGGGCCCTGTCGGGCCCTGTCGGGCTCTGTCGGGCTCTGTCGGGCTGTGTCGGGCTGTGTCGGGCTCTGTCGGGCTCTACTGGGCTCTACTGGGCTCTGTCGGGCTCTGTCGGGCTCTGTCGGAATCTACTGGGCCCTGTCGGGCCCTGTCGGGCTCTGTCGGGCTCTGTCGGGCTCTACTGGGCCCTGTCGGGCCCTGTCGGGCCCTGTCGGGCTCTGTCGTACCCTGTCGGGCCCTGTCGGGCCCTGTCGGGCCCTGTCGGGCCCTGTCGGGCTCTGTCGGGCCCTGTCGGGCCCTGTCGGGCTCTGTCGGGCTCTGTCGGGCCCTGTCGGGCTCTGTCGGGCTCTGTCAGGCTCTGTCGGGCTCTACTGGGCCCTGTCGGGCTCTGTCGGGCTCTGTCGGGCTCTACTGGGCTCTGTCGGGCCCTGTCGGGCCCTTTCGGGCCCTGTCGGGCCCTGTCGGGCCCTGTCGGGCTCTGTCGGGCTCTGTCGGGCTCTACTGGGCCCTGTCGGGCCCTGTCGGGCTCTGTCGGGCTCTGTCGGGCCCTGTCGGGCCCTGTCGGGCCCTGTCGGGCTCTGTCGGGCTCTGTCGGGCTCTGTCGGGCTCTACTGGGCCCTGTCGGGCTCTGTCGGGCTCTACTGGGCTCTGTCGGGCTCTGTCGGGCTCTGTCGGGCTCTACTGGGCCCTGTCGGGCCCTGTCGGGCCCTGTCGGGCTCTGTCGGGCTCTGTCGGGCCCTGTCGGGCTCTGTCGGGCCCTGTCGGGCTCTGTCGGGCTCTGTCGGGCCCTGTCGGGCCCTGTCGGGCTCTGTCGGGCCCTGTCGGGCCCTGTCGGGCCCTGTCGGGCTCTGTCGGGCTCTGTCGGGCTCTGTCGGGCCCTGTCGGGCTCTGTCGGGCTCTACTGGGGCCTGTCGGGGTCTGTCGGGCTCTGTCGGGCTCTGTCGGGCTCTACTGGGCCCTGTCGGGCTCTGTCGGGCTCTGTCGGGCTCTGTCGGGCCCTGTCGGGCTCTGTCGGGCCCTGTCGGGCTCTGTCGGGCTCTGTCGGGCCCTGTCGGGCCCTGTCGGGCTCTGTCGGGCTCTGTCGGGCTCTGTCGGGCTCTGTCGGGCTCTGTCGGGATCTACTGGGCCCTGTCGGGCCCTGTCGGGCTCTGTCGGGCTCTGTCGGGCTCTACTGGGCCCTGTCGGGCTCTGTCGTACCCTGTCGGGCCCTGTCGGGCTCTGTCGGGCCCTGTCGGGCCCTGTCGGGCCCTGTCGGGCTCTGTCGGGCTCTGTCGGGCTCTGTCGGGCTCTACTGGGCCCTGTCGGGCCCTGTCGGGCTCTGTCGGGCTCTGTCGGGCTCTACTGGGCTCTGTCGGGCCCTGTCGGGCCCTGTCGGGCCCTGTCGGGCTCTGTCGGGCTCTGTCGGGCTCTACTGGGCCCTGTCGGGCCCTGTCGGGCCCTGTCGGGCTCTGTCGGGCTCTGTCGGGCTCTGTCGGGCTCTACTGGGCTCTGTCGGGCCCTGTCGGGCTCTGTCGGGCCCTGTCGGGCTCTGTCGGGCTCTGTCGGGCTCTACTGGGCCCTGTCGGGCTCTTTCGGGCTCTGTGGGGCCCTGTCGGGCTCTGTCGGGCCCTGTCGGGCCCTGTCGGGCTCTGTCGGGCTCTGTCGGGCCCTGTCGGGCCCTGTCGGGCTCTGTCGGGCTCTGTCGGGCTCTGTCGGGCTCTACTGGGCACTGTCGGGCTCTGTCGGGCTCTGTCGGGCTCTGTCGGGCCCTGTCGGGCTCTGTCGGGCTCTACTGGGCCCTGTCGGGCCCTGTCGGGCCCTGTCGGGCTCTGTCGGGCTCTGTCGGGCTCTACTGGGCTCTACTGGGCTCTGTCGGGCTCTACTGGGCCCTGTCGGGCTCTGTCGGGCTCTGTCGGGCCCTGTCGGGCTCTGTCGGGCTCTGTCGGGCCCTGTCGGGCTCTATCGGGCCCTGTCGGGCTCTGTCGGGCCCTGTCGGGCCCTGTCGGGCTCTGTCGGGCCCTGTCGGGCCCTGTCGGGCTCTGTCGGGCTCTGTCGGGCTCTATCGGGCTCTACTGGGCCCTGTCGGGCCCTGTCGGGCCCTGTCGGGCTCTGTCGGGCCCTGTCGGGCCCTGTCGGGCCCTGTCGGGCCCTATCGGGCTCTGTCGGGCTCTGTCGGGCTCTACTGGGCCCTGTCGGGCTCTGTCGGACTCTGTCGGGCCCTGTCGGGCCCTGTCGGGCTCTGTCAGGCTCTGTCGGGCTCTGTCGGGCTCTAATGGGCCCTGTCGGGCCCTGTCGGGCCCTGTCGGGCCCTGTCGGGCTCTACTGGGCTCTACTGGGCTCTGTCGGGCTCTTTCGGGCTCTACTGGGCCCTGTCGGGCCCTGTCGGGCCCTGTCGGGCTCTGTCGGGCTCTACTGGGCTCTACTGGGCTCTGTCGGGCTCTGTCGGGCTCTGTCGGGCTCTGTCGGGCCCTGTCGGGCCCTGTCGGGCTCTGTCGGGCTCTGTCGGACCCTGTCGGGACCTGTCGGGCTCTGTCGGGCTCTGTCGGTCCCTGTCGGGCTCTGTCGGGCTCTGTCGGGCTCTGTCGGGCTCTGTGGGGCCCTGTCGGGCTCTGTCGGGCTCTGTCGGGCTCTGTCGGGCTCTGTCGGGCTCTATCGGGCTCTACTGGGCCCTGTCGGGCTCTGTCGGGCCCTGTCGGGCTCTGTCGGGCTCTGTCGGGCTCTGTCGGGCCCTGTCGGGCTCTGTCGGGCTCTGTCGGGCTCTGTCGGGCTCTACTGGGCCCTGTCGGGCTCTGTCGGGCTCTGTCGGGCCCTGTCGGGCTCTGTCAGGCTCTGTCGGGCTCTGTCGGGCTCTAATGGGCCCTGTTGGGCCCTGTCGGGCCCTGTCGGGCTCTACTGGGCTCTACTGGGCTCTGTCGGGCTCTTTCGGGCTCTACTGGGCCCTGTCGGGCCCTGTCGGGCTCTGTCGGGCTCTGTCGGGCTCTGTCGGGCTCTGTCGGGCCCTGTCGGGCCCTGTCGGGCTCTGTCGGGCCCTGTCGGGCTCTGTCGGGCTCTACTGGGCCCTGTCGGGTTCTGTCGGGCTCTGTCGGGCTCTACTGGGCCCTGTCGGGCTCTGTCGGGCCCTGTCGGGCTCTGTCGGGCCCTGTCGGGCTCTGTCGGGCTCTGTCGGGCTCTGTCGGGCTCTGTCGGGCTCTACTGGGCTCTACTGGGCTCTGTCGGGCTCTGTCGGGCTCTGTCGGGATCTACTGGGCCCTGTCGGGCCCTGTCGGGCTCTGTCGGGCTCTGTCGGGCTCTGTCGGGCTCTGTCGGGCTCTACTGGGCCCTGTCGGGCCCTGTCGGGCTCTGTCGTACCCTGTCGGGCCCTGTCGGGCCCTGTCGGGCCCTGTCGGGCCCTGTCGGGCTCTGTCGGGCCCTGTCGGGCCCTGTCGGGCTCTGTCGGGCTTTGTCGGGCCCTGTCGGGCTCTGTCGGGCTCTGTCGGGCTCTGTCGGGCTCTACTGGGCCCTGTCGGGCTCTGTCGGGCTCTGTCGGGCTCTGTCGGGCTCTACTGGGCTCTGTCGGGCCCTGTCGGGCCCTGTCGGGCCCTGTCGGGCTCTGTCGGGCCCTGTCGGGCCCTGTCGGGCTCTGTCGGGCTCTGTCGGGCTCTGTCGGGCTCTACTGGGCTCTGTCGGGCCCTGTCGGGCCCTGTCGGGCTCTGTCGGGCTCTGTCGGGCTCTGTCGGGCTCTGTCGGGCCCTGTCGGGCTCTGTCGGGCTCTACTGGGGCCTGTCGGGGTCTGTCGGGCTCTGTCGGGCTCTGTCGGGCTCTACTGGGCCCTGTCGGGCTCTGTCGGGCTCTGTCGGGCTCTGTCGGGCCCTGTCGGGCTCTGTCGGGCCCTGTCGGGCTCTGTCGGGCCCTGTCGGGCTCTGTCGGGCTCTGTCGGGATCTACTGGGCCCTGTCGGGACCTGTCGGGCTCTGTCGGGCTCTGTCGGGCTCTGTCGGGCTCTACTGGGCCCTGTCGGGCCCTGTCGGGCTCTGTCGTACCCTGTCGGGCCCTGTCGGGCCCTGTCGGGCCCTGTCGGGCTCTGTCGGGCTCTGTCGGGCTCTGTCGGGCTCTGTCGGGCTCTACTGGGCCCTGTCGGGCCCGGTCGGGCTCTGTCGGGCTCTGTCGGGCTCTACTGGGCCCTGTCGGGCCCTGTCGGGCCCTGTCGGGCCCTGTCGGGCTCTGTCGGGCCCTGTCGGGCCCTGTCGGGCTCTGTCGGGCTCTGTCGGGCTCTGTCGGGCTCTACTGGGCCCTGTCGGGCCCTGTCGGGCCCTGTCGGGCTCTGTCGGGCCCTGTCGGGCCCTGTCGGGCCCTGTCGGGCTCTGTCGGGCTCTGTCGGGCTCTACTGGGCCCTGTCGGGCTCTTTCGGGCTCTGTGGGGCTCTGTCGGGCTCTGTCGGGCTCTGTCGGGCCCTGTCGGGCCCTGTCGGGCTCTGTCGGGCTCTGTCGGGCCCTGTCTGGCCCTGTCGGGCCCTGTCGGGCCCTGTCGGGCCCTGTCGGGCTCTGTCGGGCTCTGTCGGGCTCTGTCGGGCTCTACTGGGCCCTGTCGGGCTCTGTCGGGCTCTGTCGGGCTCTGTCGGGCTCTGTCGGGCCCTGTCGGGCTCTGTCGGGCTCTACTGGGCCCTGTCGGGCCCTGTCGGGCCCTGTCGGGCTCTGTCGGGCTCTGTCGGGCTCTACTGGGCTCTACTGGGCTCTGTCGGGCTCTACTGGGCCCTGTCGGGCTCTGTCGGGCTCTGTCGGGCCCTGTCGGGCTCTGTCGGGCTCTGTTGGGCCCTGTCGGGTTCTATCGGGCCCTGTCGGGCTCTGTCGGGCCCTGTCGGGCCCTGTCGGGCTCTGTCGGGCCCTGTCGGGCCCTGTCGGGCCCTGTCGGGCCCTGTCGGGCCCTGTCGGGCCCTGTCGGGCTCTGTCGGGCTCTGTCGGGCTGTGTCGGGCTGTGTCGGGCTCTACTGGGCTCTGTCGGGCTCTGTCGGGCTCTGTCGGAATCTACTGGGCCCTGTCGGGCCCTGTCGGGCTCTGTCGGGCTCTGTCGGGCTCTACTGGGCCCTGTCGGGCCCTGTCGGGCTCTGTCGTACCCTGTCGGGCCCTGTCGGGCCCTGTCGGGCCCTGTCGGGCCCTGTCGGGCTCTGTCGGGCCCTGTCGGGCCCTGTCGGGCTCTGTCGGGCTTTGTCGGGCCCTGTCGGGCTCTGTCGGGCTCTGTCAGGCTCTGTCGGGCTCTACTGGGCCCTGTCGGGCTCTGTCGGGCTCTACTGGGCCCTGTCGGGCTCTGTCGGGCCCTTTCGGGCCCTTTCGGGCCCTGTCGGGCCCTGTCGGGCCCTGTCGGGCTCTGTCGGGCTCTGTCGGGCTCTGTCGGGCTCTACTGGGCCCTGTCGGGCCCTGTCGGGCTCTGTCGGGCTCTGTCGGGCCCTGTCGGGCCCTGTCGGGCCCTGTCGGGCTCTGTCGGGCTCTGTCGGGCTCTACTGGGCCCTGTCGGGCTCTGTCGGGCTCTACTGGGCTCTGTCGGGCTCTGTCGGGCTCTGTCGGGCTCTACTGGGCCCTGTCGGGCCCTGTCGGGCCCTGTCGGGCCCTGTCGGGCTCTGTCGGGCTCTGTCGGGCCCTGTCGGGCTCTGTCGGGCCCTGTCGGGCTCTGTCGGGCTCTGTCGGGCCCTGTCGGGCCCTGTCGGGCTCTGTCGGGCTCTGTCGGGCCCTGTCGGGCCCTGTCGGGCTCTGTCGGGCCCTGTCGGGCCCTGTCGGGCCCTGTCGGGCTCTGTCGGGCCCTGTCGGGCCCTGTCAGGCCCTGTTGGGCTCTGTCGGGCCCTGTCGGGCCCTGTCGGGCTCTGTCGGGCTCTGTCGGGCTCTGTCGGGCCCTGTCGGGCTCTGTCGGGCTCTACTGGGGCCTGTCGGGGTCTGTCGGGCTCTGTCGGGCTCTGTCGGGCTCTACTGGGCCCTGTCGGGCTCTGTCGGGCTCTGTCGGGCTCTGTCGGGCCCTGTCGGGCTCTGTCGGGCCCTGTCGGGCCCTGTCGGGCCCTGTCGGGCTCTGTCGGGCTCTGTCGGGCTCTGTCGGGCTCTGTCGGGATCTACTGGGCCCTGTCGGGCCCTGTCGGGCCCTGTCGGGCTCTGTCGGGCTCTGTCGGGCTCTGTCGGGCTCTACTGGGCCCTGTCGGGCCCTGTCGGGCTCTGTCGTACCCTGTCGGGCCCTGTCGGGCTCTGTCGGGCCCTGTCGGGCCCTGTCGGGCTCTGTCGGGCTCTGTCGGGCTCTGTCGGGCTCTGTCGGGCTCTACTGGGCCCTGTCGGGCCCTGTCGGGCTCTGTCGGGCTCTGTCGGGCTCTACTGGGCTCTGTCGGGCCCTGTCGGGCCCTGTCGGGCCCTGTCGGGCTCTGTCGGGCTCTGTCGGGCTCTGTCGGGCTCTACTGGGCCCTGTCGGGCCCTGTCGGGCCCTGTCGGGCTCTGTCGGGCTCTGTCGGGCTCTGTCGGGCTCTACTGGGCTCTGTCGGGCCCTGTCGGGCTCTGTCGGGCCCTGTCGGGCTCTGTCGGGCTCTGTCGGGCTCTACTGGGCCCTGTCGGGCTCTTTCGGGCCCTGTCGGGCTCTGTCGGGCCCTGTCGGGCCCTGTCGGGCTCTGTCGGGCCCTGTCGGGCCCTGTCGGGCCCTGTCGGGCTCTGTCGGGCTCTGTCGGGCTCTGTCGGGCTCTACTGGGCCCTGTCGGGCTCTGTCGGGCTCTGTCGGGCTCTGTCGGGCCCTGTAGGGCTCTGTCGGGCTCTACTGGGCCCTGTCGGGCCCTGTCGGGCCCTGTCGGGCTCTGTCGGGCTCTGTCGGGCTCTACTGGGCTCTACTGGGCTCTGTCGGGCTCTACTGGGCCCTGTCGGGCTCTGTCGGGCTCTGTCGGGCCCTGTCGGGCTCTGTCGGGCTCTGTCGGGCCCTGTCGGGCTCTATCGGGCCCTGTCGGGCTCTGTCGGGCCCTGTCGGGCCCTGTCGGGCTCTGTCGGGCCCTGTCGGGCCCTGTCGGGCCCTGTCGGGCTCTGTCGGGCTCTATCGGGCTCTACTGGGCCCTGTCGGGCCCTGTCGGGCCCTGTCGGGCTCTGTCGGGCCCTGTCGGGCCCTGTCGGGCCCTGTCGGGCCCTATCGGGCTCTGTCGGGCTCTGTCGGGCTCTACTGGGCCCTGTCGGGCTCTGTCGGACTCTGTCGGGCCCTGTCGGGCCCTGTCGGGCTCTGTCAGGCTCTGTCGGGCTCTGTCGGGCTCTAATGGGCCCTGTCGGGCCCTGTCGGGCCCTGTCGGGCCCTGTCGGGCTCTACTGGGCTCTACTGGGCTCTGTCGGGCTCTTTCGGGCTCTACTGGGCCCTGTCGGGCCCTGTCGGGCCCTGTCGGGCTCTGTCGGGCTCTGTCGGGCTCTGTCGGGCTCTACTGGGCTCTACTGGGCTCTGTCGGGCTCTGTCGGGCTCTGTCGGGCCCTGTCGGGCCCTGTCGGGCTCTGTCGGGCTCTGTCGGACCCTGTCGGGACCTGTCGGGCTCTGTCGGGCTCTGTCGGTCCCTGTCGGGCTCTGTCGGGCTCTGTCGGGCTCTGTCGGGCTCTACTGGGCCCTGTCGGGCTCTGTCGGGCTCTGTCGGGCTCTGTGGGGCCCTGTCGGGCTCTGTCGGGCTCTGTCGGGCTCTGTCGGGCTCTGTCGGGCTCTATCGGGCTCTACTGGGCCCTGTCGGGCCCTGTCGGGCTCTGTCGGGCCCTGTCGGGCTCTGTCGGGCTCTGTCGGGCCCTGTCGGGCCCTGTCGGGCTCTGTCGGGCTCTGTCGGGCTCTGTCGGGCTCTACTGGGCCCTGTCGGGCTCTGTCGGGCTCTGTCGGGCCCTGTCGGGCTCTGTCAGGCTCTGTCGGGCTCTGTCGGGCTCTAATGGGCCCTGTTGGGCCCTGTCGGGCCCTGTCGGGCTCTACTGGGCTCTACTGGGCTCTGTCGGGCTCTTTCGGGCTCTACTGGGCCCTGTCGGGCCCTGTCGGGCCCTGTCGGGCTCTGTCGGGCTCTGTCGGGCTCTGTCGGGCTCTACTGGGCTCTACTGGGCTCTGTCGGGCTCTGTCGGGCTCTACTGGGCCCTGTCGGGCCCTGTCGGGCCCTGTTGGGCTCTATCGGGCTCTGTCGGGCTCTACTGGGCCCTGTCGGGCTCTGTCGGGCCCTGTCGGGCTCTGTCGGGTTCTACTGGGCTCTGTCGGGATCTGTCGGGCTCTGTCGGGCTCTGTCGGGCCCTGTCGGGCTCTGTAGGGCCCTGTCGGGCTCTGTCGGGCTCTGTCGGGCCCTGTCGGGCTCTGTCGGGCTCTGTCGGGCTCTGTCGGGCTCTGTCGGGCTCTACTGGGCTCTGTCGGGCTCTGTCGGGCTCTGTCGGGCTCTGTCGGGCTCTACTGGGCTCTGTCGGGCCCTGTCGGGCTCTGTCGGGCTCTGTCGGGCTCTGTCGGGCTCTGTCGGGCCCTGTCGGGCCCTGTCGGGCTCTGTCGGGCCCTGTCGGGCTCTGTCGGGCTCTGTCGGGCCCTGTCGGGCCCTGTCGGGCTCTGTCGGGCCCTGTCGGGCTCTGTCGGGCCCTGTCGGGCTCTGTCGGGCTCTGTCGGGCTCTGTCGGGCTCTACTGGGCCCTGTCGGGCTCTGTCGGGCTCTGTCGGGCTCTGTCGGGCCCTGTTGGGCTCTGTCGGGCTCTACTGGGCCCTGTCGGGCCCTGTCGGGCTCTGTCGGGCTCTGTCGGGCCCTGTCGGGCTCTGTCGGGCTCTGTCGGGCTCTGTCGGGCCCTGTCGGGCTCTGTCGGGCTCTGTCGGGCCCTGTCGGGTTCTGTCGGGCTCTGTCGGGCTCTGTCGGGCTCTACTGGGCCCTGTCGGGCCCTGTCGGGCCCTGTCGGGTCCTGTCGGGCCCTGTCGGGCTCTGTCGGGCTCTGTCGGGCTCTGTCGGGCCCTGTCGGGCCCTGTCGGGCCCTGTCGGGCTCTGTCGGGCTCTGTCGGGCTCTGTCGGGCTCTACTGGGCCCTGTCGGGCCCTGTCGGGCCCTGTCGGGCTCTGTCGGGCTCTGTCGGGCTCTGTCGGGCTCTACTGGGCTCTGTCGGGCCCTGTCGGGCTCTGTCGGGCCCTGTCGGGCTCTGTCGGGCTCTGTCGGGCTCTACTGGGCCCTGTCGGGCTCTTTCGGGCCCTGTCGGGCTCTGTCGGGCCCTGTCGGGCCCTGTCGGGCTCTGTCGGGCCCTGTCGGGCCCTGTCGGGCCCTGTCGGGCTCTGTCGGGCTCTGTCGGGCTCTGTCGGGCTCTACTGGGCCCTGTCGGGCTCTGTCGGGCTCTGTCGGGCTCTGTCGGGCCCTGTAGGGCTCTGTCGGGCTCTACTGGGCCCTGTCGGGCCCTGTCGGGCCCTGTCGGGCTCTGTCGGGCTCTGTCGGGCTCTACTGGGCTCTACTGGGCTCTGTCGGGCTCTACTGGGCCCTGTCGGGCTCTGTCGGGCTCTGTCGGGCCCTGTCGGGCTCTGTCGGGCTCTGTCGGGCCCTGTCGGGCTCTATCGGGCCCTGTCGGGCTCTGTCGGGCCCTGTCGGGCCCTGTCGGGCTCTGTCGGGCCCTGTCGGGCCCTGTCGGGCCCTGTCGGGCTCTGTCGGGCTCTATCGGGCTCTACTGGGCCCTGTCGGGCCCTGTCGGGCCCTGTCGGGCTCTGTCGGGCCCTGTCGGGCCCTGTCGGGCCCTGTCGGGCCCTATCGGGCTCTGTCGGGCTCTGTCGGGCTCTACTGGGCCCTGTCGGGCTCTGTCGGACTCTGTCGGGCCCTGTCGGGCCCTGTCGGGCTCTGTCAGGCTCTGTCGGGCTCTGTCGGGCTCTAATGGGCCCTGTCGGGCCCTGTCGGGCCCTGTCGGGCCCTGTCGGGCTCTACTGGGCTCTACTGGGCTCTGTCGGGCTCTTTCGGGCTCTACTGGGCCCTGTCGGGCCCTGTCGGGCCCTGTCGGGCTCTGTCGGGCTCTGTCGGGCTCTGTCGGGCTCTACTGGGCTCTACTGGGCTCTGTCGGGCTCTGTCGGGCTCTGTCGGGCCCTGTCGGGCCCTGTCGGGCTCTGTCGGGCTCTGTCGGACCCTGTCGGGACCTGTCGGGCTCTGTCGGGCTCTGTCGGTCCCTGTCGGGCTCTGTCGGGCTCTGTCGGGCTCTGTCGGGCTCTACTGGGCCCTGTCGGGCTCTGTCGGGCTCTGTCGGGCTCTGTGGGGCCCTGTCGGGCTCTGTCGGGCTCTGTCGGGCTCTGTCGGGCTCTGTCGGGCTCTATCGGGCTCTACTGGGCCCTGTCGGGCCCTGTCGGGCTCTGTCGGGCCCTGTCGGGCTCTGTCGGGCTCTGTCGGGCCCTGTCGGGCCCTGTCGGGCTCTGTCGGGCTCTGTCGGGCTCTGTCGGGCTCTACTGGGCCCTGTCGGGCTCTGTCGGGCTCTGTCGGGCCCTGTCGGGCTCTGTCAGGCTCTGTCGGGCTCTGTCGGGCTCTAATGGGCCCTGTTGGGCCCTGTCGGGCCCTGTCGGGCTCTACTGGGCTCTACTGGGCTCTGTCGGGCTCTTTCGGGCTCTACTGGGCCCTGTCGGGCCCTGTCGGGCCCTGTCGGGCTCTGTCGGGCTCTGTCGGGCTCTGTCGGGCTCTACTGGGCTCTACTGGGCTCTGTCGGGCTCTGTCGGGCTCTACTGGGCCCTGTCGGGCCCTGTCGGGCCCTGTTGGGCTCTATCGGGCTCTGTCGGGCTCTACTGGGCCCTGTCGGGCTCTGTCGGGCCCTGTCGGGCTCTGTCGGGTTCTACTGGGCTCTGTCGGGATCTGTCGGGCTCTGTCGGGCTCTGTCGGGCCCTGTCGGGCTCTGTAGGGCCCTGTCGGGCTCTGTCGGGCTCTGTCGGGCCCTGTCGGGCTCTGTCGGGCTCTGTCGGGCTCTGTCGGGCTCTGTCGGGCTCTACTGGGCTCTGTCGGGCTCTGTCGGGCTCTGTCGGGCTCTGTCGGGCTCTACTGGGCTCTGTCGGGCCCTGTCGGGCTCTGTCGGGCTCTGTCGGGCTCTGTCGGGCTCTGTCGGGCCCTGTCGGGCCCTGTCGGGCTCTGTCGGGCCCTGTCGGGCTCTGTCGGGCTCTGTCGGGCCCTGTCGGGCCCTGTCGGGCTCTGTCGGGCCCTGTCGGGCTCTGTCGGGCCCTGTCGGGCTCTGTCGGGCTCTGTCGGGCTCTGTCGGGCTCTACTGGGCCCTGTCGGGCTCTGTCGGGCTCTGTCGGGCTCTGTCGGGCCCTGTTGGGCTCTGTCGGGCTCTACTGGGCCCTGTCGGGCCCTGTCGGGCTCTGTCGGGCTCTGTCGGGCCCTGTCGGGCTCTGTCGGGCTCTGTCGGGCTCTGTCGGGCCCTGTCGGGCTCTGTCGGGCTCTGTCGGGCCCTGTCGGGTTCTGTCGGGCTCTGTCGGGCTCTGTCGGGCTCTACTGGGCCCTGTCGGGCCCTGTCGGGCCCTGTCGGGTCCTGTCGGGCCCTGTCGGGCTCTGTCGGGCTCTGTCGGGCTCTGTCGGGCCCTGTCGGGCCCTGTCGGGCTCTGTCGGGCCCTGTCGGGCTCTGTCGGGCTCTACTGGGCTCTGTCGGGCTCTGTCGGGCTCTGTCGGGCTCTGTCGGGCTCTGTCGGGCTCTACTGGGCCCTGTCGGGCCCTGTCGGGCTCTGTCGGGCTCTGTCGGGCTCTGTCGGGCTGTGTCGGGCTGTGTCCGGCTCTGTCGGGCTCTACTGGGCTCTACTGGGCTCTGTCGGTCTCTGTCGGGCTCTGTCGGGATCTACTGGGCCCTGTCGGGCCCTGTCGGGCTCTGTCGGGCTCTGTCGGGCTCTGTCGGGCTCTACTGGGCCCTGTCGGGCTCTGTCGTGCCCTGTCGGGCCCTGTCGGGCCCTGTCGGGCCCTGTCGGGCTCTGTCGGGCCCTGTCGGGCCCTGTCGGGCCCTGTCGAGCTCTGTCGGGCTTTGTCGGGCTCTGTCGGGCTCTGTCGGGCTCTACTGGGCCCTGTCGGGCTCTGTCGGGCTCTGTCGGGCTCTACTGGGCTCTGTCGGGCCCTGTCGGGCCCTGTCGGGCCCTGTCGGGCTCTGTCGGGCTCTGTCGGGCTCTGTCGGGCTCTACTGGGCCCTGTCGGGCCCTGTCGGGCTCTGTCGGGCCCTGTCGGGCCCTGTCGGGCCCTGTCGGGCTCTGTCGGGCTCTGTCGGGCTCTGTCGGGCTCTACTGGGCCCTGTCGGGCTCTGTCGGGCTCTACTGGGGTCTGTCGGGCTCTGTCGGGCTCTGTCGGGCTCTGTCGGGCTCTACTGGGCCCTGTCGGGCCCTGTCGGGCCCTGTCGGGCTCTGTCGGGCTCTGTCGGGCTCTGTCGGGCTCTACTGGGCTCTGTCGGGCCCTGTCGGGCTCTGTCGGGCTCTGTCGGGCCCTGTCGGGCCCTGTCGGGCTCTGTCGGGCCCTGTCGGGCCCTGTCGGGCCCTGTTGGGCTCTGTCGGGCCCTGTCGGGCCCTGTCGGGCTCTGTCGGGCCCTGTCGGGCTCTGTCGGGCTCTGTCGGGCTCTGTCGGGCTCTACTGGGCTCTGTCGGGCTCTGTCGGGCTCTGTCGGGCCCTGTCGGGCTCTGTCGGGCTCTGTCGGGCCCTGTCGGGCTCTGTCGGGCTCTACTGGGCCCTGTCGGGCTCTGTCGGGCTCTGTCGGGCTCTGTCGGGCTCTGTCGGGCTCTACTGGGCTCTACTGGGCTCTGTCGGGCTCTACTGGGCCCTGTCGGGCTCTGTCGGGCTCTGTCGGGCCCTGTCGGGCTCTGTCGGGCTCTGTCGGGCCCTGTCGGGCTCTGTCGGGCTCTGTCGGGCCCTGTCGGGCTCTATCGGGCCCTGTCGGGCTCTGTCGGGCTCTGTCGGGCCCTGTCGGGCTCTGTCGGGCTCTGTCGGGCCCTGTCGGGCTCTGTCGGGCTCTGTCGGGCTCTATCGGGCTCTACTGGGCCCTGTCGGGCCCTGTCGGGCTCTACTGGGCCCTGTCGGGCCCTGTCGGGCCCTGTCGGGCTCTGTCGGACTCTGTCGGGCCCTGTCGGGCCCTGTCGGGCTCTGTCAGGCTCTGTCGGGCTCTGTCGGGCTCTAATGGGCCCTGTCGGGCCCTGTCGGGCCCTGTCGGGCTCTACTGGGCTCTACTGGGCTCTGTCGGGCTCTTTCGGGCTCTACTGGGCCCTGTCGGGCCCTGTCGGGCCCTGTCGGGCTCTGTCGGGCTCTGTCGGGCCCTGTCGGGCTCTGTCGGGCTCTGTCGGGCTCTACTGGGCCCTGTCGGGCCCTGTCGGGCTCTATCGGGCTCTGTCGGGCTCTACTGGGCCCTGTCGGGCTCTGTCGGGCCCTGTCGGGCTCTGTCGGGCTCTGTCGGGCTCTACTGGGCCCTGTCGGGCTCTGTCGGGCTCTGTCTAGCTCTACTGGGCCCTGTCGGGCTCTGTCGGGCTCTGTCGGGCTCTGTCGGGCTCTACTGGGCCCTGTCGGGCCCTGTCGGGCCCTGTCGGGCTCTGTCGGGCTCTGTCGGGCTCTGTCGGGCCCTGTCGGGCCCTGTCGGGCTCTGTCGGGCCCTGTCGGGCTCTGTCGGGCTCTACTGGGCCCTGTCGGGTTCTGTCGGGCTCTGTCGGGCTCTGTCGGGCTCTACTGGGCCCTGTCGGGCCCTGTCGGGCCCTGTCGGGCTCTGTCGGGCTCTGTCGGGCCCTGTCGGGCTCTGTCGGGCTCTACTGGGCTCTGTCGGGCCCTGTCGGGCCCTGTCGGGCCCTGTCGGGCCCTGTCGGGCTCTGTCGGGCTCTGTCGGGCTCTGTCGGGCTCTACTGGGCTCTGTCGGGCCCTGTCGGGCCCTGTCGGGCCCTGTCGGGCTCTGTCGGGCCCTGTCGGGCCCTGTCGGGCCCTGTCGGGCTCTGTCGGGCTCTGTCGGGCTCTGTCGGGCCCTGTCGGGCTCTGTCGGGCTCTGTCGGGCTCTGTCGGGCTCTACTGGGCTCTGTCGGGCTCTGTCGGGCTCTGTCGGGCCCTGTCGGGCTCTGTCGGGCTCTACTGGGCCCTGTCGGGCTCTGTCGGGCTCTGTCGGGCTCTGTCGGGCTCTACTGGGCTCTACTGGGCTCTGTCGGGCTCTACTGGGCCCTGTCGGGCTCTGTCGGGCTCTGTCGGGCTCTGTCGGGCCCTGTCGGGCTCTGTCGGGCTCTGTCGGGCCCTGTCGGGCTCTGTCGGGCTCTGTCGGGCCCTGTCGGGCTCTGTCGGGCTCTGTCGGGCCCTGTCGGGCTCTGTCGGGCTCTGTCGGGCTCTGTCGGGCCCTGTCGGGCCCTGTCGGGCTCTGTCGGGCTCTGTCGGGCCCTGTCGGGCTCTGTCGGGCTCTGTCGGGCTCTATCGGGCTCTACTGGGCCCTGTCGGGCCCTGTCGGGCCCTGTCGGGCCCTGTCGGGCTCTGTCGGGCCCTGTCGGGCCCTGTCGGGCCCTGTCGGGCTCTGTCGGGCTCTGTCGGGCTCTACTGGGCCCTGTCGGGCTCTGTCGGACTCTGTCGGGCCCTGTCGGGCTCTGTCAGGCTCTGTCGGGCTCTGTCGGGCTCTAATGGGCCCTGTCGGGCCCTGTCGGGCCCTGTCGGGCTCTACTGGGCTCTACTGGGCTCTGTCGGGCTCTTTCGGGCTCTACTGGGCCCTGTCGGGCCCTGTCGGGCCCTGTCGGGCTCTGTCGGGCTCTGTCGGGCCCTGTCGGGCTCTGTCGGGCTCTGTCGGGCTCTGTCGGGCTCTACTGGGCTCTACTGGGCTCTGTCGGGCTCTGTCGGGCTCTGTCGGGCTCTACTGGGCCCTGTCGGGCCCTGTCGGGCTCTATCGGGCTCTGTCGGGCTCTACTGGGCCCTGTCGGGCTCTGTCGGGCCCTGTCGGGCTCTGTCGGGCTCTGTCGGGCCCTGTCGGGCCCTGTCGGGCTCTGTCGGGCTCTGTCGGGCTCTACTGGGCTCTGTCGGGCCCTGTCGGGCTCTGTCGGGCTCTGTCGGGCTCTGTCGGGCTCTGTCGGGCTCTGTCGGGCTCTACTGGGCCCTGTCGGGCTCTGTCGGGCTCTGTCGGGCCCTGTCGGGCCCTTTCGGGCCCTGTCGGGCCCTGTCGGGCTCTAGGGGGCTCTACTGGGCTCTGTCGGGCTCTTTCGGGCTCTACTGGGCCCTGTCGGGCCCTGTCGGGCCCTGTCGGGCCCTGTCGGGCTCTGTCGGGCTCTGTCGGGCCCTGTCGGGCTCTGTCGGGCTCTGTCGGGCTCTACTGGGCTCTACTGGGCTCTGTTGGGCTCTACTGGGCCCTGTCGGGCCCTGTCGGGCCCTGTCGGGGTCTATCGGGCTCTGTCGGGCTCTACTGGGCCCTTTCGGGCTCTGTCGGGCCCTGTCGTGCTCTGTCGGGCTCTACTGGGCTCTGTCGGTCCCTGTCGGGCTCTGTCGGGCCCTGTCGGGCCCTGTCGGGCTCTGTCGGGCCCTGTCGGGCTCTGTCGGGCTCTGTCGGGCTCTGTCGGGCTCTACTGGGCTCTGTCGGGCTCTGTCGGGCTCTGTCGGGCCCTGTCGGGCCGTGTCGGGCCCTGTCGGGCTCTGTCGGGCCCTGTCGGGCTCTGTCGGGCTCTACTGGGCCCTGTCGGGCTCTGTCGGGCTCTGTCGGGCTCTGTCGGGCTCTGTCGGGCTCTACTGGGCCCTGTCGGGCCCTGTCGGGCTCTGTCGGGCTCTGTCGGGCCCTGTCGGGCTCTGTCGGGCTCTGTCGGGCTCTGTCGGGCTCTACTGGGCCCTGTCGGGCGCTGTCGGGCTCTGTCGGGCTCTGTCGGGCTCTGTCGGGCCCTGTCGGGCTCTGTCGGGCTCTACTGGGCCCTGTCGGGTTCTGTCGGGCTCTGTCGGGCTCTGTCGGTCTCTACTGGGCCCTGTCGGGCTCTGTCGGGCTCTGTCGGGCCCTGTCGGGCTCTGTCGGGCCCTGTCGGGCTCTGTCGGGCTCTGTCGGGCTCTGTCGGCCTCTGTCGGGCTGTGTCGGGCTCTGTCGGGCTCTACTGGGCTCTACTGGGCTCTGTCGGGCTCTGTCGGGCTCTGTCGGGCTCTACTGGGCCCTGTCGGGCCATGTCGGGCTCTGTCGGGCTCTGTCGGGCTCTGTCGGGCTCTACTGGGCCCTGTCGGGCCCTGTCGGGCTCTGTCGTACCCTGTCGGGCCCTGTCGGGCTCTGTCGGGCCCTGTCGGGCCCTGTCGGGCTCTGTCGGGCTCTGTCGGGCCCTGTCGGGATCTGTCGGGATCTGTCGGGCTCTCTCGGGCTCTGTCGGGCTCTACTGGGCCCTGTCGGGCCCTGTCGGGCCCTGTCGGGCTCTGTCGGGATCTGTCGGGCTCTACTGGGCCCTGTCGGGCCCTGTCGGGCCCTGTCGGGCTCTGTCGGGCCCTGTCGGGCCCTGTCGGGCTCTGTCGGGCTCTGTCGGGCTCTGTCGGGCTCTGTCGGGCTCTACTGGGCTCTGTCGGGCCCTGTCGGGCTCTGTCGGGCTCTGTCGGGCCCTGTCGGGCCCTGTCGGGCTCTGTCGGGCTCTGTCGGGCTCTGTCGGGCTCTACTGGGCTCTGTCGGGCTCTGTCGGGCTCTGTTGGGCTCTACTGGGCCCTGTCGGGCTCTGTCGGGCTCTGTCGGGCCCTGTCGGGCCCTGTCGGGCTCTGTCGGGCTCTGTCGGGCTCTGTCGGGCTCTACTGGGCTCTGTCGGGCTCTGTCGGGCTCTGTCGGGCTCTGTCGGGCTCTACTGGGCTTTGTCGGGCTCTTTCGGGCTCTGTGGGGCCCTGTCGGGCTCTGTCGGGCTCTGTCGGGCCCTGTCGGGCTCTGTCGGGCTCTGTCGGGCTCTGTCGGGCCCTGTCGGGCTCTGTCGGGCTCTGACGGGCCCTGTCGGGCTCTACGGGGCCCTGTCGGGCTCTGTCGGGCTCTGTCGGGCCCTGTCGGGCTCTGTCGGGCTCTGTCGGGCCCTGTCGGGCTCTGTCGGGCTCTACTGGGCCCTGTCGGGCCCTGTCGGGCCCTGTCGGGCTCTGTCGGGCTCTGTCGGGCTCTACTGGGCTCTACTGGGCTCTGTCGGGCTCCACTGGGCCCTGTCGGGCCCTGTCGGACCCTGTCGGGCCCTGTCGGGCTCTGTCGGGCTCTGTCGGGCTCTACTGGGCCCTGTCGGGCCCTGTCGGGCCCTGTCGGGCCCTGTCGGGCTCTGTCGGGCTCTACTGGGCTCTACTGGGCTCTGTCGGGCTCTGTCGGGCTCTACTGGGCCCTGTCGGGCCCTGTCGGGCCCTGACGGGCTCTGTCGGGCTCTACTGGGCTCTGTCGGGCTCTGTCGGGCCCTGTCGGGCTCTGTCGGGCTCTGTCGGGCTCTACTGGGCTCTGTCGGGCTCTGTCGGGCTTTGTCGGGCTCTGTCGGGCTCTACTGGGCCCTGTTGGGCTCTGTCGGGCCCTGTCGGGCTCTGTCGGGCTCTGTCGGGCCCTGTCGGGGTCTGTCGTTCTCTGTCGGGCTCTGTCGGGCTCTACTGGGCTCTGTCGGGCTCTACTGGGCCCTGTCGGGCTCTGTCGGGCTCTGTCGGGCCCTGTCGGGCTCTGTCGGGCTCTGTCGGGCCCTGTCGGGACCTGTCGGGCTCTGTCGGTCCCTGTCGGTCCCTGTCGGGCTCTGTCGGGCTCTGTCGGGCTCTGTCGGGCTCTGTCGGGCTCTACTGGGCCCTGTCGGGCTCTGTCGGGCTCTGTCGGGCTCTGTGGGGCCCTGTCGGGCTCTGTCGGGCCCTGTCGGGCTCTGTCGGGCTCTGTCGGGCTCTATCGGGCTCTACTGGGCCCTGTCGGGCCCTGTCGGGCCCTGTCGGGCTCTGTCGGGCCCTGTCGGGCTCTGTCGGGCTCTGTCGGGCCCTGTCGGGCTCTGTCAGGCTCTGTCGGGCTCTGTCGGGCTCTGTCGGGCTCTACTGGGCCCTGTCGGGCTCTGTCGGGCTCTGTCGGGCTCTGTCGGGCTCTGTCGGGCCCTGTCGGGCCCTGTCGGGCTCTGTCGGGTTCTGTCGGGCTCTTTCGGGCTCTAATGGGACCTGTCGGGCCCTGTCGGGCCCTGTCGGGCTCTACTGGGCTCTACTGGGCTCTGTCGGGCTCTTTCGGGCTCTACTGGGCCCTGTCGGGCCCTGTCGGGCTCTGTCGGGCTCTGTCGGTCCCTGTCGGTCCCTGTCGGGCTCTGTCGGGCTCTGTCGGGCTCTGTCGGGCTCTACTGGGCTCTACTGGGCTCTGTCGGGCTCTGTCGGGCTCTACTGGGCCCTGTCGGGCCCTGTCGGGCTCTATCGGGCTCTGTCGGGCTCTACTGGGCTCTGTCGGGCTCTGTCGGGCCCTGTCGGGCTCTGTCGGGCTCTACTGGGCTCTGTCGGGCTCTGTCGGGCTCTGTCGGGCTCTGTCGGGCCCTGTCGGGCTCTGTCGGGCCCTGTCGGGCCCTGTCGGGCTCTGTCGGGCTCTGTCGGGCTCTGTCGGGCTCTACTGGGCTCTGTCGGGCTCTGTCGGGCTCTGTCGGGCTCTGTCGGGCTCTGTCGGGCTCTACTGGGCCCTGTCGGGCTCTGTCGGGCTCTGTCGGGCCCTGTCGGGCTCTGTCGGGCTCTGTCGGGCCCTGTCAGGCTCTGTCGGGCTCTGTCGGGCTCTGTCGGGCTCTACTGGGCCCTGTCGGGCTCTGTCGGGCTCTGTCGGGCCCTGTTGGGCTCTGTCGGGCTCTACTGGGCCCTGTCGGGCCCTGTCGGGCTCTGTCGGGCTCTGTCGGGCTCTGTCGGGCTCTGTCGGGCCCTGTCGGGCTCTGTCGGGCCCTGTCGGGCTCTGTCGGGCCCTGTCGGGCTCTGTCGGGCTCTCCTGGGCCCTGTCGGGTTCTGTCGGGCTCTGTCGGGCTCTGTCGGGCTCTACTGGGCCCTGTCGGGCTCTGTCGGGCTCTGTCGGGCTCTGTCGGGCCCTGTCGGGCCCTGTCGGGCCCTGTCGGGCCCTGTCGGGCTCTGTCGGGCTCTGTCGGGCTCTGTCGGGCTCTACTGGGCCCTGTCGGGCCCTGTCGGGCCCTGTCGGGCTCTGTCGGGCTCTGTCGGGCTCTGTCGGGCTCTACTGGGCCCTGTCGGGCTCTACTGGGCCCTGTCGGGCTCTACTGGGCCCTGTCGGGCCCTGTCGGGCCCTGTCGGGCCCTGTCGGGCTCTGTCGGGCTCTGTCGGGCTCTGTCGGGCTCTACTGGGCCCTGTCGGGCTCTGTCGGGCTCTACTGGGCTCTGTCGGGCTCTGTCGGGCTCTGTCGGGCTCTACTGGGCCCTGTCGGGCCCTGTCGGGCCCTGTCGGGCTCTGTCGGGCTCTGTCGGGCTCTGTCGGGCTCTACTGGGCTCTGTCGGGCCCTGTCGGGCTCTGTCGGGCTCTGTCGGGCTCTGTCGGGCCCTGTCGGGCCCTGTCGGGCTCTGTCGGGCTCTGTCGGGCCCTGTCGGGCTCTGTCGGGCTCTGTCGGGCTCTGTCGGGCTCTGTCGGGCTCTACTGGGCCCTGTCGGGCTCTGTCGGGCTCTGTCGGGCTCTGTCGGGCCCTGTCGGGCTCTGTCGGGCTCTACTGGGCCCTGTCGGGCCCTGTCGGGCTCTGTCGGGCTCTGTCGGGCTCTGTCGGGCTCTACTGGGCTCTACTGGGCTCTGTCGGGCTCTACTGGGCCCTGTCGGGCTCTGTCGGGCTCTGTCGGGCCCTGTCGGGCCCTGTCGGGCTCTGTCGTGCCCTGTCGGGCTCTGTCGGGCTCTGTCGGGCCCTGTCGGGCTCTATCGGGCCCTGTCGGGCCCTGTCGGGCCCTGTCAGGCCCTGTCGGGCTCTGTCGGGCCCTGTCGGGCTCTGTCGGGCCCTGTCGGGCTCTATCGGGCCCTGTCGGGCCCTGTCGGGCCCTGTCGGGCCCTGTCGGGCTCTGTCGGGCCCTGTCGGGCCCTGTCGGGCTCTGTCGGGCCCTGTCGGGCCCTGTCGGGCCCTGTCGGGCTCTGTCGGGCTCTGTCGGGCTCTACTGGGCCCTGTCGGGCTCTGTCGGACTCTGTCGGGCCCTGTCGGGCCCTGTCGGGCTCTGTCAGGCTCTGTCGGGCTCTGTCGGGCTCTAATGGGCCCTGTCGGGCCCTGTCGGGCTCTGTCGGGCTCTACTGGGCTCTACTGGGCTCTGTCGGGCTCTTTCGGGCTCTACTGGGCCCTGTCGGGCCCTGTCGGGCTCTGTCGGGCCCTGTCGGGCTCTGTCGGGCTCTGTCGGGCCCTGTCGGGCTCTGTCGGGCTCTGTCGGGCTCTGTCGGGCTCTACTGGGCCCTGTCGGGCCCTGTCGGGCTCTATCGGGCTCTGTCGGGCTCTACTGGGCCCTGTCGGGCTCTGTCGGGCCCTGTCGGGCTCTGTCGGGCTCTGTCGGGCCCTGTCGGGCCCTGTCGGGCTCTGTCGGGCCCTGTCGGGCTCTGTCGGGCTCTGTCGGGCTCTGTCGGGCTCTACTGGGCCCTGTCGGGCTCTGTCGGGCGCTGTCGGGCCCTGTCGGGCTCTGTCGGGCTCTGTCAGGCTCTGTCGGGCTCTGTCGGGCTCTACTGGGCCCTGTCGGGCTCTGTCGGGCCCTGTCGGGCCCTGTCGGGCTCTGTCAGGCTCTGTCGGGCTCTGTCGGGCTCTAATGGGCCCTGTCGGGCCCTGTCGGGCCCTGTCGGGCTCTACTGGGCTCTACTGGGCTCTGTCGGGCTCTTTCGGGCTCTACTGGGCCCTGTCGGGCCCTGTCGGGCCCTGTCGGGCCCTGTCGGGCTCTGTCGGGCTCTGTCGGGCCCTGTCGGGCTCTGTCGGGCCCTGTCGGGCCCTGTCGGGCTCTGTCGGGCTCTACTGGGCTCTACTGGGCTCTGTCGGGCTCTGTCGGGCTCTACTGGGCCCTGTCGGGCCCTGTCGGGCCCTGTCGGGCTCTATCGGGCTCTGTCGGGCTCTACTGGGCCCTGTCGGGCTCTGTCGGGCCCTGTCGGGCTCTGTTGGGCTCTGTCGGGCTCTACTGGGCTCTGTCGGGCCCTGTCGGGCCCTGTCGGGCCCTGTCGGGCCCTGTCGGGCTCTGTCGGGCTCTGTCGGGCTCTGTCGGGCTCTACTGGGCTCTGTCGGGCTCTGTCGGGCTCTGTCGGGCTCTACTGGGCCCTGTCGGGCTCTGTCGGGCCCTGTCGGGCCCTGTCGGGCCCTGTCGGGCTCTGTCGGGCCCTGTCGGGCCCTGTCGGGCTCTGTCGGGCTCTGTCGGGCCCTGTCGGGCCCTGTCGGGCTCTGTTGGTCTCTGTCGGGCTCTGTCGGGCTCTACTGGGCCCTGTCGGGCTCTGTCGGGCTCTGTCGGGCCCTGTCGGGCTCTGTCGGGCTCTACTGGGCCCTGTCGGGCCCTGTCGGGCTCTGTCGGGCTCTGTCGGGCCCTGTCGGGCTCTGTCGGGCTCTACTGGGCCCTGTCGGGCGCTGTCGGGCTCTGTCGGGCTCTGTCGGGCTCTGTCGGGCTCTGTCGGGCTCTGTCGGGCTCTACTGGGCCCTGTCGGGTTCTGTCGGGCTCTGTCGGGCTCTGTCGGGCTCTACTGGGCCCTGTCGGGCTCTGTCGGGCTCTGTCGGGCTCTGTCGGGCCCTCTCGGGCTCTGTCGGGCCCTGTCGGGCTCTGTCGGGCTCTGTCGGGCTGTGTCGGGCTCTGTCGGGCTCTACTGGGCTCTACTGGGCTCTGTCGGGCTCTGTCGGGCTCTGTCGGGCTCTGTCGGGCTCTACTGGGCCCTGTCGGGCCCTGTCGGGCTCTGTCGGGCTCTGTCGGGCTCTGTCGGGCTCTACTGGGCCCTGTCGGGCTCTGTCGGGCCCTGTCGGGCCCTGTCGGGCCCTGTCGGGCTCTGTCGGGCTCTGTCGGGCCCTGTCGGGCTCTGTCGGGCTCTGTCGGGCTCTGTCGGGCTCTGTCGGGCTCTAGTGGGCCCTGTCGGGCCCTGTCGGGCCCTGTCGGGCTCTGTCGGGCTCTGTCGGGCTCTGTCGGGCTCTACTGGGCCCTGTCGGGCCCTGTCGGGCTGTGTCGGGCCCTGTCGGGCTCTGTCGGGCTCTGTCGGGCTCTACTGGGCCCTGTCGGGCCCTGTCGGGCCCTGTCGGGCTCTGTCGGGCTCTGTCGGGCTCTACTGGGCTCTGTCGGGCCCTGTCGGGCCCTGTCGGGCCCTGTCGGGCCCTGTCGGGCTCTGTCGGGCTCTGTCGGGCTCTGTCGGGCTCTGTCGGGCTCTACTGGGCCCTGTCGGGCTCTGTCGGGCTCTGTCGGGCTCTGTCGGGCCCTGGCGGGATCTGTCGGGCTCTGTCGGGCTCTGTCGGGCTCTACTGGGCTCTGTCGGGCTCTGTCGGGCTCTGTCGGGCTCTGTCGGGCTCTACTGGGCTTTGTCGGGCTCTTTCGGGCTCTGTGGGGCCCTGTCGGGCCCTGTCGGGCTCTGTCGGGCCCTGTCGGGCTCTGTCGGGCCCTGTCGGGCTTTGTCGGGCTCTTTCGGGCTCTGTGGGGCCCTGTCGGGCCCTGTCGGGCTCTGTCGGGCCCTGTCGGGCTCTGTCGGGCTCTGTCGGGCTCTGTCGGGCTCTGTCGGGCTCTACTGGGCCCTGTCGGGCTCTGTCGGGCCCTGTCGGGCCCTGTCGGGCTCTGTCGGGCGCTGTCGGGCCCTGTCGGGCTCTGTCGGGCTCTACTGGGCCCTGTCGGGCCCTGTCGGGCCCTGTCGGGCTCTGTCGGGCTCTGTCGGGTTCTACTGGGCTCTACTGGGCTCTGTCGGGCTCTACTGGGCCCTGTCGGGCTCTGTCGGGCCCTGTCGGGCCCTGTCGGGCCCTGTCGGGCTCTGTCGGGCTCTGTCGGGCTCTGTCGGGCTCTACTGGGCCCTGTCGGGCCCTGTCGGGCCCTGTCGGGCTCTGTCGGGCTCTGTCGGGCCCTGTCGGGCTCTGTCGGGCTCTGTCGGGCTCTACTGGGCTCTACTGGGCTCTGTCGGGCTCTGTCGGGCTCTACTGGGCCCTGTCGGGCCCTGTCGGGCCCTGACGGGCTCTGTCGGGCTCTACTGGGCTCTGTCGGGCTCTGTCGGGCCCTGTCGGGCTCTGTCGGGCTCTGTCGGGCTCTACTGGGCTCTGTCGGGCTCTGTCGGGCTTTGTCGGGCTCTGTCGGGCTCTACTGGCGTCTGTCGGGCTCTACTGGGCCCTGTCGGGCTCTGTCGGGCTCTGTCGGGCTCTGTCGGGCCCTGTCGGGCTCTGTCGGGCTCTGTCGGGCTCTGTCGGGCCCTGTCGGGCCCTGTCGGGACCTGTCGGGCTCTGTCGGTCCCTGTCGGGCTCTGTCGGGCTCTGTCGGGCTCTGTCGGGCTCTGTCGGGCTCTGTCGGGCCCTGTCGGGCTCTGTCGGGCTCTGTCGGGCTCTGTGGGGCCCTGTCGGGCTCTGTCGGGCCCGGTCGGGCTCTGTCGGGCTCTGTCGGGCTCTACTGGGCCCTGTCGGGCCCTGTCGGGCCCTGTCGGGCCCTGTCGGGCTCTGTCGGGCCCTGTCGGGCACTGTCGGGCGCTGTCGGGCCTTGTCGGGCTCTGTCGGGCCCTGTCGGGCTCTGTCGGGCTCTACTGGGCCCTGTCGGGCTCTGTCGGGCTCTGTCGGGCTCTGTCGGGCTCTACTGGGCTCTACTGGGCTCTGTCGGGCTCTACTGGGCCCTGTCGGGCTCTGTCGGGCTCTGTCGGGCTCTGTCGGGCCCTGTCGGGCTCTGTCGGGCTCTGTCGGGCCCTGTCGGGCTCTGTCGGGCTCTGTCGGGCCCTGTCGGGCTCTGTCGGGCTCTGTCGGGCCCTGTCGGGCTCTGTCGGGCCCTGTCGGGCTCTGTCGGGCTCTGTCGGGCTCTGTCGGGCCCTGTCGGGCCCTGTCGGGCTCTGTCGGGCTCTGTCGGGCCCTGTCGGGCTCTGTCGGGCTCTGTCGGGCTCTATCGGGCTCTACTGGGCCCTGTCGGGCCCTGTCGGGCCCTGTCGGGCCCTGTCGGGCTCTGTCGGGCCCTGTCGGGCCCTGTCGGGCCCTGTCGGGCTCTGTCGGGCTCTGTCGGGCTCTACTGGGCCCTGTCGGGCTCTGTCGGACTCTGTCGGGCCCTGTCGGGCTCTGTCAGGCTCTGTCGGGCTCTGTCGGGCTCTAATGGGCCCTGTCGGGCCCTGTCGGGCCCTGTCGGGCTCTACTGGGCTCTACTGGGCTCTGTCGGGCTCTTTCGGGCTCTACTGGGCCCTGTCGGGCCCTGTCGGGCCCTGTCGGGCTCTGTCGGGCTCTGTCGGGCCCTGTCGGGCTCTGTCGGGCTCTGTCGGGCTCTGTCGGGCTCTACTGGGCTCTACTGGGCTCTGTCGGGCTCTGTCGGGCTCTGTCGGGCTCTACTGGGCCCTGTCGGGCCCTGTCGGGCTCTATCGGGCTCTGTCGGGCTCTACTGGGCCCTGTCGGGCTCTGTCGGGCCCTGTCGGGCTCTGTCGGGCTCTGTCGGGCCCTGTCGGGCCCTGTCGGGCTCTGTCGGGCTCTGTCGGGCTCTACTGGGCTCTGTCGGGCCCTGTCGGGCTCTGTCGGGCTCTGTCGGGCTCTGTCGGGCTCTGTCGGGCTCTACTGGGCCCTGTCGGGCTCTGTCGGGCTCTGTCGGGCCCTGTCGGGCCCTTTCGGGCCCTGTCGGGCCCTGTCGGGCTCTAGGGGGCTCTACTGGGCTCTGTCGGGCTCTTTCGGGCTCTACTGGGCCCTGTCGGGCCCTGTCGGGCCCTGTCGGGCCCTGTCGGGCTCTGTCGGGCTCTGTCGGGCCCTGTCGGGCTCTGTCGGGCTCTGTCGGGCTCTACTGGGCTCTACTGGGCTCTGTTGGGCTCTACTGGGCCCTGTCGGGCCCTGTCGGGCCCTGTCGGGGTCTATCGGGCTCTGTCGGGCTCTACTGGGCCCTTTCGGGCTCTGTCGGGCCCTGTCGTGCTCTGTCGGGCTCTACTGGGCTCTGTCGGTCCCTGTCGGGCTCTGTCGGGCCCTGTCGGGCCCTGTCGGGCTCTGTCGGGCCCTGTCGGGCTCTGTCGGGCTCTGTCGGGCTCTGTCGGGCTCTACTGGGCTCTGTCGGGCTCTGTCGGGCTCTGTCGGGCCCTGTCGGGCCGTGTCGGGCCCTGTCGGGCTCTGTCGGGCCCTGTCGGGCTCTGTCGGGCTCTACTGGGCCCTGTCGGGCTCTGTCGGGCTCTGTCGGGCTCTGTCGGGCTCTGTCGGGCTCTACTGGGCCCTGTCGGGCCCTGTCGGGCTCTGTCGGGCTCTGTCGGGCCCTGTCGGGCTCTGTCGGGCTCTGTCGGGCTCTGTCGGGCTCTACTGGGCCCTGTCGGGCGCTGTCGGGCTCTGTCGGGCTCTGTCGGGCTCTGTCGGGCCCTGTCGGGCTCTGTCGGGCTCTACTGGGCCCTGTCGGGTTCTGTCGGGCTCTGTCGGGCTCTGTCGGTCTCTACTGGGCCCTGTCGGGCTCTGTCGGGCTCTGTCGGGCCCTGTCGGGCTCTGTCGGGCCCTGTCGGGCTCTGTCGGGCTCTGTCGGGCTCTGTCGGCCTCTGTCGGGCTGTGTCGGGCTCTGTCGGGCTCTACTGGGCTCTACTGGGCTCTGTCGGGCTCTGTCGGGCTCTGTCGGGCTCTACTGGGCCCTGTCGGGCCCTGTCGGGCTCTGTCGGGCTCTGTCGGGCTCTGTCGGGCTCTACTGGGCCCTGTCGGGCCCTGTCGGGCTCTGTCGTACCCTGTCGGGCCCTGTCGGGCTCTGTCGGGCCCTGTCGGGCCCTGTCGGGCTCTGTCGGGCTCTGTCGGGCCCTGTCGGGATCTGTCGGGATCTGTCGGGCTCTCTCGGGCTCTGTCGGGCTCTACTGGGCCCTGTCGGGCCCTGTCGGGCCCTGTCGGGCTCTGTCGGGATCTGTCGGGCTCTACTGGGCCCTGTCGGGCCCTGTCGGGCCCTGTCGGGCTCTGTCGGGCCCTGTCGGGCCCTGTCGGGCTCTGTCGGGCTCTGTCGGGCTCTGTCGGGCTCTGTCGGGCTCTACTGGGCTCTGTCGGGCCCTGTCGGGCTCTGTCGGGCTCTGTCGGGCCCTGTCGGGCCCTGTCGGGCTCTGTCGGGCTCTGTCGGGCTCTGTCGGGCTCTACTGGGCTCTGTCGGGCTCTGTCGGGCTCTGTTGGGCTCTACTGGGCCCTGTCGGGCTCTGTCGGGCTCTGTCGGGCCCTGTCGGGCCCTGTCGGGCTCTGTCGGGCTCTGTCGGGCTCTGTCGGGCTCTACTGGGCTCTGTCGGGCTCTGTCGGGCTCTGTCGGGCTCTGTCGGGCTCTACTGGGCTTTGTCGGGCTCTTTCGGGCTCTGTGGGGCCCTGTCGGGCTCTGTCGGGCTCTGTCGGGCCCTGTCGGGCTCTGTCGGGCTCTGTCGGGCTCTGTCGGGCCCTGTCGGGCTCTGTCGGGCTCTGACGGGCCCTGTCGGGCTCTACGGGGCCCTGTCGGGCTCTGTCGGGCTCTGTCGGGCCCTGTCGGGCTCTGTCGGGCTCTGTCGGGCCCTGTCGGGCTCTGTCGGGCTCTACTGGGCCCTGTCGGGCCCTGTCGGGCCCTGTCGGGCTCTGTCGGGCTCTGTCGGGCTCTGTCGGGCTCTACTGGGCTCTACTGGGCTCTGTCGGGCTCCACTGGGCCCTGTCGGGCCCTGTCGGACCCTGTCGGGCCCTGTCGGGCTCTGTCGGGCTCTGTCGGGCTCTACTGGGCCCTGTCGGGCCCTGTCGGGCCCTGTCGGGCCCTGTCGGGCTCTGTCGGGCTCTACTGGGCTCTACTGGGCTCTGTCGGGCTCTGTCGGGCTCTACTGGGCCCTGTCGGGCCCTGTCGGGCCCTGACGGGCTCTGTCGGGCTCTACTGGGCTCTGTCGGGCTCTGTCGGGCCCTGTCGGGCTCTGTCGGGCCCTGTCGGGCTCTACTGGGCTCTGTCGGGCTCTGTCGGGCTTTGTCGGGCTCTGTCGGGCTCTACTGGGCCCTGTTGGGCTCTGTCGGGCCCTGTCGGGCTCTGTCGGGCTCTGTCGGGCCCTGTCGGGGTCTGTCGTTCTCTGTCGGGCTCTGTCGGGCTCTACTGGGCTCTGTCGGGCTCTACTGGGCCCTGTCGGGCTCTGTCGGGCTCTGTCGGGCCCTGTCGGGCTCTGTCGGGCTCTGTCGGGCCCTGTCGGGACCTGTCGGGCTCTGTCGGTCCCTGTCGGTCCCTGTCGGGCTCTGTCGGGCTCTGTCGGGCTCTGTCGGGCTCTGTCGGGCTCTACTGGGCCCTGTCGGGCTCTGTCGGGCTCTGTCGGGCTCTGTGGGGCCCTGTCGGGCTCTGTCGGGCCCTGTCGGGCTCTGTCGGGCTCTGTCGGGCTCTATCGGGCTCTACTGGGCCCTGTCGGGCCCTGTCGGGCCCTGTCGGGCTCTGTCGGGCCCTGTCGGGCTCTGTCGGGCTCTGTCGGGCCCTGTCGGGCTCTGTCAGGCTCTGTCGGGCTCTGTCGGGCTCTGTCGGGCTCTACTGGGCCCTGTCGGGCTCTGTCGGGCTCTGTCGGGCTCTGTCGGGCTCTGTCGGGCCCTGTCGGGCCCTGTCGGGCTCTGTCGGGTTCTGTCGGGCTCTTTCGGGCTCTAATGGGACCTGTCGGGCCCTGTCGGGCCCTGTCGGGCTCTACTGGGCTCTACTGGGCTCTGTCGGGCTCTTTCGGGCTCTACTGGGCCCTGTCGGGCCCTGTCGGGCTCTGTCGGGCTCTGTCGGTCCCTGTCGGTCCCTGTCGGGCTCTGTCGGGCTCTGTCGGGCTCTGTCGGGCTCTACTGGGCTCTACTGGGCTCTGTCGGGCTCTGTCGGGCTCTACTGGGCCCTGTCGGGCCCTGTCGGGCTCTATCGGGCTCTGTCGGGCTCTACTGGGCTCTGTCGGGCTCTGTCGGGCCCTGTCGGGCTCTGTCGGGCTCTACTGGGCTCTGTCGGGCTCTGTCGGGCTCTGTCGGGCTCTGTCGGGCCCTGTCGGGCTCTGTCGGGCCCTGTCGGGCCCTGTCGGGCTCTGTCGGGCTCTGTCGGGCTCTGTCGGGCTCTACTGGGCTCTGTCGGGCTCTGTCGGGCTCTGTCGGGCTCTGTCGGGCTCTACTGGGCCCTGTCGGGCTCTGTCGGGCTCTGTCGGGCCCTGTCGGGCTCTGTCGGGCTCTGTCGGGCCCTGTCAGGCTCTGTCGGGCTCTGTCGGGCTCTGTCGGGCTCTACTGGGCCCTGTCGGGCTCTGTCGGGCTCTGTCGGGCCCTGTTGGGCTCTGTCGGGCTCTACTGGGCCCTGTCGGGCCCTGTCGGGCTCTGTCGGGCTCTGTCGGGCTCTGTCGGGCTCTGTCGGGCCCTGTCGGGCTCTGTCGGGCCCTGTCGGGCTCTGTCGGGCCCTGTCGGGCTCTGTCGGGCTCTCCTGGGCCCTGTCGGGTTCTGTCGGGCTCTGTCGGGCTCTGTCGGGCTCTACTGGGCCCTGTCGGGCTCTGTCGGGCTCTGTCGGGCCCTGTCGGGCCCTGTCGGGCCCTGTCGGGCCCTGTCGGGCTCTGTCGGGCTCTGTCGGGCTCTGTCGGGCTCTACTGGGCCCTGTCGGGCCCTGTCGGGCCCTGTCGGGCTCTGTCGGGCTCTGTCGGGCTCTGTCGGGCTCTACTGGGCCCTGTCGGGCTCTACTGGGCCCTGTCGGGCTCTACTGGGCCCTGTCGGGCCCTGTCGGGCCCTGTCGGGCTCTGTCGGGCTCTGTCGGGCTCTGTCGGGCTCTACTGGGCCCTGTCGGGCTCTGTCGGGCTCTACTGGGCTCTGTCGGGCTCTGTCGGGCTCTGTCGGGCTCTACTGGGCCCTGTCGGGCCCTGTCGGGCCCTGTCGGGCTCTGTCGGGCTCTGTCGGGCTCTGTCGGGCTCTACTGGGCTCTGTCGGCCCTGTCGGGCTCTGTCGGGCTCTGTCGGGCTCTGTCGGGCCCTGTCGGGCCCTGTCGGGCTCTGTCGGGCTCTGTCGGGCCCTGTCGGGCTCTGTCGGGCTCTGTCGGGCTCTGTCGGGCTCTGTCGGGCTCTACTGGGCCCTGTCGGGCTCTGTCGGGCTCTGTCGGCTCTGTCGGGCCCTGTCGGGCTCTGTCGGGCTCTACTGGGCCCTGTCGGGCCCTGTCGGGCTCTGTCGGGCTCTGTCGGGCTCTGTCGGGCTCTACTGGGCTCTACTGGGCTCTGTCGGGCTCTACTGGGCCCTGTCGGGCTCTGTCGGGCTCTGTCGGGCCCTGTCGGGCCCTGTCGGGCTCTGTCGTGCCCTGTCGGGCTCTGTCGGGCTCTGTCGGGCCCTGTCGGGCTCTATCGGGCCCTGTCGGGCCCTGTCGGGCCCTGTCAGGCCCTGTCGGGCTCTGTCGGGCCCTGTCGGGCTCTGTCGGGCCCTGTCGGGCTCTATCGGGCCCTGTCGGGCCCTGTCGGGCCCCTGTCGGGCCCTGTCGGGCTCTGTCGGGCCCTGTCGGGCCCTGTCGGGCTCTGTCGGGCCCTGTCGGGCCCTGTCGGGCCCTGTCGGGCTCTGTCGGGCTCTGTCGGGCTCTACTGGGCCCTGTCGGGCTCTGTCGGACTCTGTCGGGCCCTGTCGGGCCCTGTCGGGCTCTGTCAGGCTCTGTCGGGCTCTGTCGGGCTCTAATGGGCCCTGTCGGGCCCTGTCGGGCTCTGTCGGGCTCTACTGGGCTCTACTGGGCTCTGTCGGGCTCTTTCGGGCTCTACTGGGCCCTGTCGGGCCCTGTCGGGCTCTGTCGGGCCCTGTCGGGCTCTGTCGGGCTCTGTCGGGCCCTGTCGGGCTCTGTCGGCTCTGTCGGGCTCTGTCGGGCTCTACTGGGCCCTGTCGGGCCCTGTCGGGCTCTATCGGGCTCTGTCGGGCTCTACTGGGCCCTGTCGGGCTCTGTCGGGCCCTGTCGGGCTCTGTCGGGCTCTGTCGGGCCCTGTCGGGCCCTGTCGGGCTCTGTCGGGCCCTGTCGGGCTCTGTCGGGCTCTGTCGGGCTCTGTCGGGCTCTACTGGGCCCTGTCGGGCTCTGTCGGGCGCTGTCGGGCCCTGTCGGGCTCTGTCGGGCTCTGTCAGGCTCTGTCGGGCTCTGTCGGGCTCTACTGGGCCCTGTCGGGCTCTGTCGGGCCCTGTCGGGCCCTGTCGGGCTCTGTCAGGCTCTGTCGGGCTCTGTCGGGCTCTAATGGGCCCTGTCGGGCCCTGTCGGGCCTGTCGGGCTCTACTGGGCTCTACTGGGCTCTGTCGGGCTCTTTCGGGCTCTACTGGGCCCTGTCGGGCCCTGTCGGGCCCTGTCGGGCCCTGTCGGGCTCTGTCGGGCTCTGTCGGGCCCTGTCGGGCTCTGTCGGGCCCTGTCGGGCCCTGTCGGGCTCTGTCGGGCTCTACTGGGCTCTACTGGGCTCTGTCGGGCTCTGTCGGGCTCTACTGGGCCCTGTCGGGCCCTGTCGGGCCCTGTCGGGCTCTATCGGGCTCTGTCGGGCTCTACTGGGCCCTGTCGGGCTCTGTCGGGCCCTGTCGGGCTCTGTTGGGCTCTGTCGGGCTCTACTGGGCTCTGTCGGGCCCTGTCGGGCTCTGTCGGGCCCTGTCGGGCCCTGTCGGGCCCTGTCGGGCCCTGTCGGGCTCTGTCGGGCTCTGTCGGGCTCTGTCGGGCTCTACTGGGCTCTGTCGGGCTCTGTCGGGCTCTGTCGGGCTCTACTGGGCCCTGTCGGGCTCTGTCGGGCCCTGTCGGGCCCTGTCGGGCCCTGTCGGGCTCTGTCGGGCCCTGTCGGGCCCTGTCGGGCTCTGTCGGGCTCTGTCGGGCCCTGTCGGGCCCTGTCGGGCTCTGTTGGTCTCTGTCGGGCTCTGTCGGGCTCTACTGGGCCCTGTCGGGCTCTGTCGGGCTCTGTCGGGCCCTGTCGGGCTCTGTCGGGCTCTACTGGGCCCTGTCGGGCCCTGTCGGGCTCTGTCGGGCTCTGTCGGGCCCTGTCGGGCTCTGTCGGGCTCTACTGGGCCCTGTCGGGCGCTGTCGGGCTCTGTCGGGCTCTGTCGGGCTCTGTCGGGCTCTGTCGGGCTCTGTCGGGCTCTACTGGGCCCTGTCGGGTTCTGTCGGGCTCTGTCGGGCTCTGTCGGGCTCTACTGGGCCCTGTCGGGCTCTGTCGGGCTCTGTCGGGCTCTGTCGGGCCCTCTCGGGCTCTGTCGGGCCCTGTCGGGCTCTGTCGGGCTCTGTCGGGCTGTGTCGGGCTCTGTCGGGCTCTACTGGGCTCTACTGGGCTCTGTCGGGCTCTGTCGGGCTCTGTCGGGCTCTGTCGGGCTCTACTGGGCCCTGTCGGGCCCTGTCGGGCTCTGTCGGGCTCTGTCGGGCTCTGTCGGGCTCTACTGGGCCCTGTCGGGCTCTGTCGGGCCCTGTCGGGCCCTGTCGGGCCCTGTCGGGCTCTGTCGGGCTCTGTCGGGCCCTGTCGGGCTCTGTCGGGCTCTGTCGGGCTCTGTCGGGCTCTGTCGGGCTCTAGTGGGCCCTGTCGGGCCCTGTCGGGCCCTGTCGGGCTCTGTCGGGCTCTGTCGGGCTCTGTCGGGCTCTACTGGGCCCTGTCGGGCCCTGTCGGGCTGTGTCGGGCCCTGTCGGGCTCTGTCGGGCTCTGTCGGGCTCTACTGGGCCCTGTCGGGCCCTGTCGGGCCCTGTCGGGCTCTGTCGGGCTCTGTCGGGCTCTACTGGGCTCTGTCGGGCCCTGTCGGGCTCTGTCGGGCCCTGTCGGGCCCTGTCGGGCCCTGTCGGGCTCTGTCGGGCTCTGTCGGGCTCTGTCGGGCTCTGTCGGGCTCTACTGGGCCCTGTCGGGCTCTGTCGGGCTCTGTCGGGCTCTGTCGGGCCCTGGCGGGATCTGTCGGGCTCTGTCGGGCTCTGTCGGGCTCTACTGGGCTCTGTCGGGCTCTGTCGGGCTCTGTCGGGCTCTGTCGGGCTCTACTGGGCTTTGTCGGGCTCTTTCGGGCTCTGTGGGGCCCTGTCGGGCCCTGTCGGGCTCTGTCGGGCCCTGTCGGGCTCTGTCGGGCCCTGTCGGGCTTTGTCGGGCTCTTTCGGGCTCTGTGGGGCCCTGTCGGGCCCTGTCGGGCTCTGTCGGGCCCTGTCGGGCTCTGTCGGGCTCTGTCGGGCTCTGTCGGGCTCTGTCGGGCTCTACTGGGCCCTGTCGGGCTCTGTCGGGCCCAGTCGGGCCCTGTCGGGCTCTGTCGGGCGCTGTCGGGCCCTGTCGGGCTCTGTCGGGCTCTACTGGGCCCTGTCGGGCCCTGTCGGGCCCTGTCGGGCTCTGTCGGGCTCTGTCGGGTTCTACTGGGCTCTACTGGGCTCTGTCGGGCTCTACTGGGCCCTGTCGGGCTCTGTCGGGCCCTGTCGGGCCCTGTCGGGCCCTGTCGGGCTCTGTCGGGCTCTGTCGGGCTCTGTCGGGCTCTACTGGGCCCTGTCGGGCCCTGTCGGGCCCTGTCGGGCTCTGTCGGGCTCTGTCGGGCCCTGTCGGGCTCTGTCGGGCTCTGTCGGGCTCTACTGGGCTCTACTGGGCTCTGTCGGGCTCTGTCGGGCTCTACTGGGCCCTGTCGGGCCCTGTCGGGCCCTGACGGGCTCTGTCGGGCTCTACTGGGCTCTGTCGGGCTCTGTCGGGCCCTGTCGGGCTCTGTCGGGCTCTGTCGGGCTCTACTGGGCTCTGTCGGGCTCTGTCGGGCTTTGTCGGGCTCTGTCGGGCTCTACTGGCGTCTGTCGGGCTCTACTGGGCCCTGTCGGGCTCTGTCGGGCTCTGTCGGGCTCTGTCGGGCCCTGTCGGGCTCTGTCGGGCTCTGTCGGGCTCTGTCGGGCCCTGTCGGGCCCTGTCGGGACCTGTCGGGCTCTGTCGGTCCCTGTCGGGCTCTGTCGGGCTCTGTCGGGCTCTGTCGGGCTCTGTCGGGCTCTGTCGGGCCCTGTCGGGCTCTGTCGGGCTCTGTCGGGCTCTGTGGGGCCCTGTCGGGCTCTGTCGGGCCCGGTCGGGCTCTGTCGGGCTCTGTCGGGCTCTACTGGGCCCTGTCGGGCCCTGTCGGGCCCTGTCGGGCCCTGTCGGGCTCTGTCGGGCCCTGTCGGGCACTGTCGGGCGCTGTCGGGCCTTGTCGGGCTCTGTCGGGCCCTGTCGGGCCCTGTCGGGCCCTGTCGGGCTCTGTCGGGCTCTACTGGGCTCTGTCGGGCTCTGTCGGGATCTACTGGGCCCTGTCGGGCCCTGTCGGGCTCTGTCGGGCTCTGTCGGGCTCTACTGGGCCCTGTCGGGCCCTGTCGGGCCCTGTCGGGCTCTGTCGGGCTCTGTCGGGCTCTACTGGGCCCTGTCGGGCCCTGTCGGGCTCTGTCGGGCTCTGTCGGGCTCTGTCGGGCTCTACTGGGCCCTGTCGGGCCCTGTCGGGCCCTGTCGGGCCCTGTCGGGCTCTGTCGGGCTCTGTCGGGCTCTGTCGGGCTCTACTGGGCCCTGTCGGGCCCTGTCGGGCCCTGTCGGGCTCTGTCGGGCTCTGTCGGGCTCTGTCGGGCTCTACTGGGCTCTGTCGGGCCCTGTCGGGCCCTGTCGGGCTCTGTCGGGCCCTGTCGGGCCCTGTCGGGCTCTGTCGGGCTCTGTCGGGCTCTGTCGGGCTCTACTGGGCCCTGTCGGGCCCTGTCGGGCCCTGTCGGGCTCTGTCGGGCTCTGTCGGGCTCTGTCGGGCTCTACTGGGCTCTGTCGGGCTCTGTCGGGCTCTGTCGGGCTCTGTCGGGCTCTACTGGGCCCTGTCGGGCTCTTTCGGGCTCTGTGGGGCCCTGTCGGGCTCTGTCGGGCTCTGTCGGGCTCTGTCGGGCCCTGTCGGGCTCTGTCGGGCCCTGTCGGGCCCTGTCGGGCCCTGTCGGGCTCTGTCGGGCTCTGTCGGGCCCTGTCGGGCTCTGTCGGGCTCTGTCGGGCTCTACTGGGCTCTGTCGGGCTCTGTCGGGCTCTGTCGGGCCCTGTCGGGCCCTGTCGGGCTCTGTCGGGCTCTACTGGGCCCTGTCGGGCCCTGTCGGGCCCTGTCGGGCTCTGTCGGGCTCTGTCGGGCTCTGTCGGGCTCTACTGGGCTCTACTGGGCTCTGTCGGGCTCTACTGGGCCCTGTCGGGCTCTGTCGGGCTCTGTCGGGCTCTGTCGGGCCCTGTCGGGCTCTGTCGGGCTCTGTCGGGCTCTATCGGGCTCTACTGGGCCCTGTCGGGCCCTGTCGGGCTCTGTCGGGCTCTGTCGGGCCCTGTCGGGCCCTGTCGGGCTCTGTCGGGCTCTGTCGGGCTCTACTGGGCCCTGTCGGGCTCTGTCGGACTCTGTCGGGCCCTGTCGGGCCCTGTCGGGCTCTGTCAGGCTCTGTCGGGCTCTGTCGGGCTCTAATGGGCCCTGTCGGGCCCTGTCGGGCCCTGTCGGGCTCTACTGGGCTCTACTGGGCTCTGTCGGGCTCTTTCGGGCTCTACTGGGCCCTGTCGGGCCCTGTCGGGCCCTGTCGGGCTCTGTCGGGCTCTGTCGGGCCCTGTCGGGCTCTGTCGGTCTCTGTCGGGCTCTACTGGGCTCTACTGGGCTCTGTCGGGCTCTGTCGGGCTCTACTGGGCCCTGTCGGGCCCTGTCGGGCTCTATCGGGCTCTGTCGGGCTCTACTGGGCCCTGTCGGGCTCTGTCGGGCCCTGTCGGGCTTTGTCGGGCTCTGTCGGGCCCTGTCGGGCTCTGTCGGGCCCTGTCGGGCTCTGTCGGGCTCTGTCGGGCTCTGTCGGGCTCTGTCGGGCTCTGTCGGGCTCTACTGGGCCCTGTCGGGCTCTGTCGGGCTCTGTCGGGCCCTGTCGGGCCCTGTCGGGCCCTGTCGGGCTCTACTGGGCTCTACTGGGCTCTGTCGGGCTCTTTCGGGCTCTACTGGGCCCTGTCGGGCCCTGTCGGGCCCTGTCGGGCTCTGTCGGGCTCTGTCGGGCTCTGTCGGGCTCTGTCGGGCTCTACTGGGCTCTACTGGGCTCTGTCGGGCTCTGTCGGGCTCTACTGGGCCCTGTCGGGCCCTGTCGGGCCCTGTCGGGCCCTGTCGGGCTCTATCGGGCTCTACTGGGCTCTGTCGGGCTCTGTCGGGCTCTGTCGGGCTCTGTCGGGCCCTGTCGGGCTCTGTCGGGCCCTGTCGGGCCCTGTCGGGCTCTGTCGGGCCCTGTCGGGCCCTGTCGGGCTCTGTCGGGCCCTGTCGGCCTCTGTCGGGCTCTGTCGGGCTCTGTCGGGCTCTACTGGGCTCTGTCGGGCTCTGTCGGGCTCTGTCGGGCTCTGTCGGGCTCTACTGGGCCCTGTCGGGCTCTGTCGGGCTCTGTCGGGCCCTGTCGGGCTCTGTCGGGCTCTGTCGGGCCCTGTCGGGCTCTGTCGGGCTCTGTCGGGCTCTACTGGGCCCTGTCGGGCTCTGTCGGGCTCTGTCGGGCTCTGTCGGGCTCTGTCGGGCCCTGTTGGGCTCTGTCGGGCCCTGTCGGGCTCTGTCGGGCCCTGTCGGGCCCTGTCGGGCTCTGTCGGGCTCTGTCGGGCTCTGTCGGGCCCTGTCGGGCTCTGTCGCGCTCTACTGGGCCCTGTCGGGTTCTGTCGGGTTCTGTCGGGCTCTGTCGGGCTCTGTCGGGCTCTGTCGGGCTCTGTCGGGCTCTACTGGGCCCTGTCGGGCTCTGTCGGGCCCTGTCGGGCCCTGTCGGGCTCTGTCGGGCTCTGTCGGGCTCTGTCGGGCTCTGTCGGGCCCTGTCGGGCTCTGTCGGGCCCTGTCGGGCTCTGTCGGGCTCTACGGGGACCTGTCGGGTTCTGTCGGGCTCTGTCGGGCTCTGTCGGGCTCTACTGGGCCCTGTCGGGCTCTGTCGGGCCCTGTCGGGCTCTGTCGGGCTCTGTCGGGCTCTGTCGGGCTCTGTCGGGCTCTGTCGGGCCCTGTCGGGCTCTGTCGGGCCCTGTCGGGCTCTGTCGGGATCTGTCGGGCTCTGTCGGGCTCTGTCGGGCTCTGTCGGGATCTACTGGGCCCTGTCGGGCCCTGTCGGGCTCTGTCGGGCTCTGTCGGGCCCTGTCGGGCCCTGTCGGGCCCTGTCGGGCCCTGTCGGGCTCTGTCGGGCTCTGTCGGGCTCTACTGGGCCCTGTCGGGCCCTGTCGGGCCCTGTCGGGCTCTGTCGGGCTCTGTCGGGCTCTGTCGGGCTCTACTGGGCTCTGTCGGGCCCTGTCGGGCCCTGTCGGGCCCTGTCGGGCCCTGTCGGGCTCTGTCGGGCTCTGTCGGGCTCTGTCGGGCTCTACTGGGCCCTGTCGGGCCCTGTCGGGCCCTGTCGGGCCCTGTCGGGCTCTGTCGGGCTCTGTCGGGCTCTGTCGGGCTCTACTGGGCTCTGTCGGGCTCTGTCGGGCTCTGTCGGGCTCTACTGGGCCCTGTCGGGCTCTTTCGGGCTCTATCGGGCTCTGTCGGGCTCTACTGGGCCCTGTCGGGCTCTGTCGGGCTCTGTCGGGCCCTGTCGGGCTCTGTCGGGCTCTGTCGGGCTCTGTCGGGCTCTGTCGGGCTCTAATGGGCCCTGTCGGGCCCTGTCGGGCCCTGTCGGGCTCTGTCGGGCTCTGTCGGGCTCTGTCGGGCTCTAATGGGCCCTGTCGGGCCCTGTCGGGCTCTACTGGGCTCTACTGGGCTCTGTCGGGCTCTTTCGGGCTCTACTGGGCCCTGTCGGGCCCTGTCGGGCCCTGTCGGGCTCTGTCGGGCCCTGTCGGGCTCTGTCGGGCTCTGTCGGGCTCTGTCGGGCCCTGTCGGGCCCTGTCGGGCTCTGTCGGGCTCTGTCGGGCTCTACTGGGCTCTACTGGGCTCTGTCGGGCTCTGTCGGGCTCTACCGGGCCCTGTCAGGCCCTGTCGGGCCCTGTCGGGCTCTATCGGGCTCTGTCGGGCTCTACTGGGCCCTGTCGGGCTCTGTCGGGCCCTGTCGGGCTCTGTCGGGCTCTACTGGGCCCTGTCGGGCCCTGTCGGGCTCTGTCGGGCCCTGTCGGGCCCTGTCGGGCTCTGTCGGGCCCTGTCGGCCTCTGTCGGTCTCTGTCGGGCTCTGTCGGGCTCTACTGGGCTCTGTCGGGCTCTGTCGGGCTCTGTCGGGCTCTGTCGGGCTCTACTGGGCCCTGTCGGGCTCTGTCGGGCCCTGTCGGGCCCTGTCGGGCTCTGTCGGGCCCTGTCGGGCCCTGTCGGGCTCTGTCGGGCTCTGTCGGGCCCTGTCGGGCTCTGTCGGGCCCTGTCGGGCTCTACTGGGCCCTGTCGGGCTCTGTCGGGCTCTGTCGGGCCCTGTTGGGCTCTGTCGGGCTCTACTGGGCCCTGTCGGGCCCTGTCGGGCTCTGTCGGGCCCTATCGGGCCCTGTCGGGCTCTGTCGGGCTCTACTGGGCCCTGTCGGGCGCTGTCGGGCTCTGTCGGGCTCTGTCGGGCTCTGTCGGGCCCTGTCGGGCTCTGTCGGGCTCTACTGGGCCCTGTCGGGTTCTGTCGGGCTCTGTCGGGCTCTGTCGGTCTCTACTGGGCCCTGTCGGGCTCTGTCGGGCTCTGTCGGGCTCTGTCGGGCCCTGTCGGGCTCTGTCGGGCTCTGTCGGGCTCTGTCGGGCCCTGTCGGGCTCTGTCGGGCCCTGTCGGGCTCTGTCGGGCTCTGTCGGGCTGTGTCGGGCTCTGTCGGGCTCTACTGGGCTCTACTGGGCTCTGTCGGGCTCTGTCGGGCTCTGTCGGGCTCTACTGGGCCCTGTCGGGCCCTGTCGGGCCCTGTCGGGCTCTGTCGGGCCCTGTCGGGCCCTGTCGGGCTCTGTCGGGCTCTGTCGGGCTCTACTGGGCTCTGTCGGGCTCTGTCGGGCTCTGTCGGGCTCTACTGGGCCCTGTCGGGCCCTGTCGGGCTCTGTCGGGCTCTGTCGGGCCCTGTCGGGCTCTGTCGGGCTCTGTCGGGCTCTGTCGGGCTCTGTCGGGCTCTGTCGGGCTCTGTCGGGCTCTACTGGGCCCTGTCGGGCTCTGTCGGGCTCTGTCGGGCTCTGTCGGGCCCTGTTGGGCTCTGTCGGGCTCTACTGGGCCCTGTCGGGCTCTGTCGGGCTCTGTCGGGCCCTGTCGGGCTCTGTCGGGCTCTGTCGGGCTCTGTCGGGCTCTGTCGGGCTCTACTGGGCCCTGTCGGGCGCTGTCGGGCTCTGTCGGGCTCTGTCGGGCCCTGTCGGGCTCTGTCGGGCTCTGTCGGGCTCTACTGGGCCCTGTCGGGTTCTGTCGGGCTCTGTCGGGCTCTGTCAGGCTCTACTGGGCCCTGTCGGGCTCTGTCGGGCTCTGTCGGGCCCTGTCGGGCCCTGTCGGGCTCTGTCGGGCTCTGTCGGGCCCTCTCGGCTCTGTCGGGCTCTACTGGGCTCTGTCGGGCTCTGTCGGGCTCTACTGGGCCCTGTCGGGGCCTGTCGGGGCCTGTCGGGCCCTGACGGGCTCTGTCGGGCTCTACTGGGCTCTGTCGGGCTCTGTCGGGCTCTGTCGGGCTCTGTCGGGCTCTGTCGGGCTCTACTGGGCTCTGTCGGGCTCTGTCGGGCTTTGTCGGGCTCTGTCGGGCTCTACTGGGCCCTGTCGGGCTCTGTCGGGCTCTGTCGGGCCCTGTCGGGCCCTGTCGGGCTCTGTCGGGCTCTGTCGGGCTCTACTGGGCTCTGTCGGGTTCTACTGGGCTCTACTGGGCCCTGTCGGGCTCTGTCGGGCTCTGTCGGGCTCTGTCGGGCTCTCTCGGGCCCTGTCGGGCTCTGTCGGGCTCTGTCGGGCCCTGTCGGGCCCTGTCGGGCCCTGTCGGGCCCTGTCGGGCTCTGTCGGTCCCTGTCGGGCTCTGTCGGGCTCTGTCGGGCCCTGTCGGGACCTGTCGGGCTCTACTGGGCCCTGTCGGTCCCTGTCGGGCTCTGTCGGGCTCTCTCGGGCTCTGTCGGGCTCTACTGGGCTCTGTCGGGCTCTGTCGGGCTCTGTCGGGCTCTGTCGGGCCCTGTCGGGCTCTGTCGGGCCCTGTCGGGCTCTGTCGGGCTCTGTCGGGCTGTGTCGGGCTCTGTCGGGCTCTACTGGGCTCTGTCGGGCTCTGTCGGGCTCTGTCGGACTCTACTGGGCCCTGTCGGGCTCTGTCGGGCTCTGTCGGGCTCTACTGGGCCCTGTCGGGCCCTGTCGGGCTCTGTCGTGCCCTGTCGGGCCCTGTCGGGCCCTGTCGGGCTCTGTCGGGCTCTGTCGGGCCCTGTCGGGCTCTGTCGGGCTCTACTGGGCCCTGTCGGGCCCTGTCGGGCCCTGTCAGGCTCTGTCGGGCTCTGTCGGGCTCTGTCGGGCTCTACTGGGCTCTGTCGGGCCCTGTCGGGCCCTGTCGGGCCCTGTCGGGCTCTGTCGGGCCCTGTCGGGCCCTGTCGGGCCCTGTCGGGCTCTGTCGGGCTCTGTCGGGCTCTACTGGGCTCTGTCGGGCTCTGTCGGAATCTGTCGGGCCCTGTCGGGCTCTGTCGGGCTCTACTGGGCTCTGTCGGGCTCTGTCGGGCTCTACTGGGCCCTGTCGGGCTCTGTCGGGCTCTGTGGGGCCCTGTCGGGCTCTGTCGGGCTCTGTCGGGCTCTGTCGGGCTCTGTCGGGCTCTTCTGGGCCCTGTCGGGCCCTGTCGGGCTCTGTCGGGCTCTGTCGGGCTCTGTCGGGCTCTACTGGGCCCTGTCGGGACCTGTCGGGCCCTGTCGGGCTCTGTCGGGCTCTGTCGGGCTCTGTCGGGCTCTACTGGGCTCTGTCGGGCTCTGTCGGGTTCTGTCGGGCTCTGTCGGGCTCTGTCGGGCTCTACTGGGCCCTGTCGGGCCCTGTCGGGCTCTGTCGGGCTCTGTCGGGATCTACTGGGCCCTGTCGGGCCCTGTCGGGCCCTGTCTGGCCCTGTCGGGCCCTGTCGGGCTCTGTCGGGCTCTGTCGGGCCCTGTCGGGCTCTGTCGGGCTCTGTCGGGCTCTGTCGGGCTCTACTGGGCTCTACTGGGCTCTGTCGGGCTCTGTCGCGCTCTACTGGGCCCTGTCGGGTCCTGTCGGGCCCTGACGGGCTCTGTCGGGCTCTACTGGGCTCTGTCGGGCTCTGTCGGGCTCTGTCGGGCCCTGTCGGGCTCTGTCGGGCCCTGTCGGGCTCTGTCGGGCTCTGTCGGGCTCTGTCGGGCCCTGTCGGGCTCTGTCGGGCTCTGTCGGGCTCTGTCGGGCTCTACTGGGCCCTGTCGGGCCCTGATGGGCTCTGTCGGGCTCTGCTGGGCTCTGTCGGGCTCTGTCGGGTTCTGTCGGGCCCTGTCGGGCTCTACTGGGCCCTGTCGGGCTCTGTCGGGCTCTGTCGGGCTCTGTCGGGCCCTGTCGGGCTCTGTCGGGCTCTGTCGGGCTCTGTCGGGCTCTACTGGGCCCTGTCGGGCGCTGTCGGGCTCTGTCGGGCCCTGTCGGGCTCTGTCGGGCTCTGTCGGGCTCTGTCGGGCTCTACTGGGCCCTGTCGGGTTCTGTCGGGCTCTGTCGGGCCCTGTCAGGCTCTACTGGGCCCTGTCGGGCCCTGTCGGGCCCTGTCGGGCTCTGTCGGGCTCTGTCGGGCCCTCTCGGCTCTGTCGGGCTCTACTGGGCTCTGTCGGGCTCTGTCGGGCTCTACTGGGCCCTGTCGGGGCCTGTCGGGGCCTGTCGGGCCCTGACGGGCTCTGTCGGGCTCTACTGGGCTCTGTCGGGCTCTGTCGGGCTCTGTCGGGCTCTGTCGGGCTCTACTGGGCTCTGTCGGGCTCTGTCGGGCTTTGTCAGGCTCTGTCGGGCTCTACTGGGCCCTGTCGGGCTCTGTCGGGCCCTGTCGGGCTCTGTCGGGCTCTGTCGGGCTCTGTCGGGCTCTACTGGGCTCTGTCGGGTTCTACTGGGCTCTACTGGGCCCTGTCGGGCTCTGTCGGGCTCTGTCGGGCTCTCTCGGGCCCTGTCGGGCTCTGTCGGGCCCTGTCGGGCCCTGTCGGGCCCTGTCGGGCCCTGTCGGGCTCTGTCGGTCCCTGTCGGGCTCTGTCGGGCTCTGTCGGGCCCTGTCGGGACCTGTCGGGCTCTACTGGGCCCTGTCGGTCCCTGTCGGGCTCTGTCGGGATCTGTCATGCTCTGTCGGGCTCTGTCGGGCTCTACTGGGCTCTACTGGGCTCTGTCGGGCTCTGTCGGGCTCTGTCGGACTCTACTGGGCCCTGTCGGGCCCTGTCGGGCTCTGTCGGGCTCTGTCGGGCTCTACTGGGCCCTGTCGGGCCCTGTCGGGCTCTGTCGTGCCCTGTCGGGCCCTGTCGGGCCCTGTCGGGCCCTGTCGGGCCCTGTCGGGCTCTGTCGGGCTCTGTCGGGCCCTGTCGGGCTCTGTCGGGCTCTACTGGGCCCTGTCGGGCCCTGTCGGGCCCTGTCAGGCTCTGTCGGGCTCTGTCGGGCTCAGTCGGGCTCTACTGGGCTCTGTCGGGCCCTGTCGGGCCCTGTCGGGCTCTGTCGGGCCCTGTCGGGCCCTGTCGGGCCCTGTCGGGCTCTGTCGGGCTCTGTCGGGCTCTACTGGGCTCTGTCGGGCTCTGTCGGGCTCTACTGGGCCCTGTCGGGCTCTGTCGGACTCTGTCGGGCCCTGTCGGGCTCTGTCGGGCTCTGTCGGGCTCTGTCGGGCTCTGTCGGGCTCTGTCGGGCTCTACTGGGCCCTGTCGGGCTCTGTCGGGCTCTGTGGGGCCCTGTCGGGCTCTGTCGGGCCCTGTCGGGCCCTGTCGGGCTCTGTCGGGCTCTGTCGGGCTCTGTCGGGCTCTGTTGGGCTCTTCTGGGCCCTGTCGGGCCCTGTCGGGCTCTGTCGGGCTCTGTCGGGCTCTGTCGGGCTCTACTGGGCCCTGTCGGGCCCTGTCGGGCCCTGTCGGGCTCTGTCGGGCTCTGTCGGGCTCTGTCGGGCTCTACTGGGCTCTGTCGGGCTCTGTCGGGTTCTGTCGGGCTCTGTCGGGCTCTGTCGGGCTCTACTGGGCCCTGTCGGGCCCTGTCGGGCCCTGTCGGGCCCTGTCGGGCTCTGTCGGGCTCTGTCGGGCTCTACTGGGCCCTGTCGGGCCCTGTCGGGCCCTGTCTGGCCCTGTCGGGCCCTGTCGGGCTCTGTCGGGCTCTGTCGGGCCCTGTCGGGCTCTGTCGGGCTCTGTCGGGCTCTGTCGGGCTCTACTGGGCTCTACTGGGCTCTGTCGGGCTCTGTCGGGCTCTACTGGGCCCTGTCGGGCCCTGTCGGGCCCTGACGGGCTCTGTCGGGCTCTACTGGGCTCTGTCGGGCTCTGTCGGGCTCTGTCGGGCCCTGTCGGGCTCTGTCGGGCCCTGTCGGGCTCTGTCGGGCTCTACTGGGCTCTGTCGGGCTCTGTCGGGCTCTGTCGGGCTCTGTCGGGCTCTACTGGGCCCTGTCGGGCCCTGATGGGCTCTGTCGGGCTCTGCTGGGCTCTGTCGGGCTCTGTCGGGTTCTGTCGGGCTCTGTCGGGCTCTACTGGGCCCTGTCGGGCCCTGTCGGGCCCTGTCGGGCTCTGTCGGGCTCTGTCGGGCTCTACTGGGCCCTGTCGGGCCCTGTCTGGCCCTGTCGGGCTCTGTCGGGCTCTGTCGGGCCCTGTCGGGCTCTGTCGGGCTCTGTCGGGCTCTGTCGGGCTCTACTGGGCTCTACTGGGCTCTGTCGGGCTCTGTCGGGCTCTACTGGGCCCTGTCGGGCCCTGTCGGGCCCTGACGGGCTCTGTCGGGCTCTACTGGGCTCTGTCGGGCTCTGTCGGGCTCTGTCGGGCCCTGTCGGGCTCTGTCGGGCCCTGTCGGGCTCTGTCGGGCCCTGTCGGGCTCTGTCGGGCTCTACTGGGCTCTGTCGGGCTCTGTCGGGCTCTGTCGGGCTCTGTCGGGCTCTGTCGGGCTCTACTGGGCCCTGTCGGGCCCTGATGGGCTCTGTCGGGCTCTGCTGGGCTCTGTCGGGTTCTGTCGGGTTCTGTCGGGCTCTGTCGGGCTCTGTCGGGCTCTGTCGGGCTCTACTGGGCCCTGTCGGGCCCTGTCGGGCCCTGTCGGACCCTGTCGGGCTCTGTCGGGCTCTGTCGGGCTCTACTGGGCCCTGTCGGGCTCTGTCGGGCTCTACTGGGCCCTGTCGGGCCCTGTCGGGCTCTGTCGGGCCCTGTCGGGCTCTGTCGGGCTCTGTCGGGCTCTGTCGGGCTCTGTCGGGCTCTACTGGGCTCTACTGGGCTCTGTCGGGCTCTGTCGGGCTCTACTGGGCCCTGTCGGGCCCTGACGGGCTCTGTCGGGCTCTACTGGGCTCTGTCGGGCTCTGTCGGGCCCTGTCGGGCTCTGTCGGGCTCTGTCGGGCTCTACTGGGCTCTGTCGGGCTCTGTCGGGCTTTGTCGGGCTCTGTTGGGCTCTACTGGGCCCTGTCGGGCCCTGTCGGGCCCTGTCGGGCTCTGTCGGGCTCTGTCGGGCTCTGTCGGGCTCTACTGGGCTCTGTCGGGTTCTACTGGGCTCTACTGGGCCCTGTCGGGCTCTGTCGGGCTCTGTCGGGCTCTGTCGGGCCCTGTCGGGCTCTGTCGGGCTCTGTCGGGCCCTGTCGGGCCCTGTCGGGCTCTGTCAGGCTCTGTCGGTCCCTGTCGGGCGCTGTCGGGCTCTGTCGGGCTCTACTGGGCCCTGTCGGGCTCTGTCGGGCCCTGTCGGGCTCTGTCGGGCTCTGTCGGGCTCTGTCGGGCTCTACTGGGCTCTGTCGGGTTCTACTGGGCTCTACTGGGCCCTGTCGGGCTCTGTCGGGCTCTGTCGGGCTCTCTCGGGCCCTGTCGGGCTCTGTCGGGCCCTGTCGGGCCCTGTCGGGCCCTGTCGGGCCCTGTCGGGCTCTGTCGGTCCCTGTCGGGCTCTGTCGGGCTCTGTCGGGCCCTGTCGGGACCTGTCGGGCTCTACTGGGCCCTGTCGGTCCCTGTCGGGCTCTGTCGGGCTCTGTCGGGCTCTGTCGGGCTCTGTCGGGCTCTACTGGGCTCTACTGGGCTCTGTCGGGCTCTGTCGGGCTCTGTCGGACTCTACTGGGCCCTGTCGGGCCCTGTCGGGCTCTGTCGGGCTCTGTCGGGCTCTACTGGGCCCTGTCGGGCCCTGTCGGGCTCTGTCGTGCCCTGTCGGGCCCTGTCGGGCCCTGTCGGGGCTGTCGGGCCCTGTCGGGCTCTGTCGGGCTCTGTCGGGCCCTGTCGGGCTCTGTCGGGCTCTACTGGGCCCTGTCGGGCCCTGTCGGGCCCTGTCAGGCTCTGTCGGGCTCTGTCGGGCTCAGTCGGGCTCTACTGGGCTCTGTCGGGCCCTGTCGGGCCCTGTCGGGCTCTGTCGGGCCCTGTCGGGCCCTGTCGGGCCCTGTCGGGCTCTGTCGGGCTCTGTCGGGCTCTACTGGGCTCTGTCGGGCTCTGTCGGGCTCTACTGGGCCCTGTCGGGCTCTGTCGGACTCTGTCGGGCCCTGTCGGGCTCTGTCGGGCTCTGTCGGGCTCTGTCGGGCTCTGTTGGGCTCTTCTGGGCCCTGTCGGGCCCTGTCGGGCTCTGTCGGGCTCTGTCGGGCTCTGTCGGGCTCTACTGGGCCCTGTCGGGCCCTGTCGGGCCCTGTCGGGCTCTGTCGGGCTCTGTCGGGCTCTGTCGGGCTCTACTGGGCTCTGTCGGGCTCTGTCGGGTTCTGTCGGGCTCTGTCGGGCTCTGTCGGGCTCTACTGGGCCCTGTCGGGCCCTGTCGGGCCCTGTCGGGCCCTGTCGGGCTCTGTCGGGCTCTGTCGGGCTCTACTGGGCCCTGTCGGGCCCTGTCGGGCCCTGTCTGGCCCTGTCGGGCCCTGTCGGGCTCTGTCGGGCTCTGTCGGGCCCTGTCGGGCTCTGTCGGGCTCTGTCGGGCTCTGTCGGGCTCTACTGGGCTCTACTGGGCTCTGTCGGGCTCTGTCGGGCTCTACTGGGCCCTGTCGGGCCCTGTCGGGCCCTGACGGGCTCTGTCGGGCTCTACTGGGCTCTGTCGGGCTCTGTCGGGCTCTGTCGGGCCCTGTCGGGCTCTGTCGGGCCCTGTCGGGCTCTGTCGGGCTCTACTGGGCTCTGTCGGGCTCTGTCGGGCTCTGTCGGGCTCTGTCGGGCTCTACTGGGCCCTGTCGGGCCCTGATGGGCTCTGTCGGGCTCTGCTGGGCTCTGTCGGGCTCTGTCGGGTTCTGTCGGGCTCTGTCGGGCTCTACTGGGCCCTGTCGGGCCCTGTCGGGCCCTGTCGGGCTCTGTCGGGCTCTGTCGGGCTCTACTGGGCCCTGTCGGGCCCTGTCTGGCCCTGTCGGGCTCTGTCGGGCTCTGTCGGGCCCTGTCGGGCTCTGTCGGGCTCTGTCGGGCTCTGTCGGGCTCTACTGGGCTCTACTGGGCTCTGTCGGGCTCTGTCGGGCTCTACTGGGCCCTGTCGGGCCCTGTCGGGCCCTGACGGGCTCTGTCGGGCTCTACTGGGCTCTGTCGGGCTCTGTCGGGCTCTGTCGGGCCCTGTCGGGCTCTGTCGGGCCCTGTCGGGCTCTGTCGGGCCCTGTCGGGCTCTGTCGGGCTCTACTGGGCTCTGTCGGGCTCTGTCGGGCTCTGTCGGGCTCTGTCGGGCTCTGTCGGGCTCTACTGGGCCCTGTCGGGCCCTGATGGGCTCTGTCGGGCTCTGCTGGGCTCTGTCGGGTTCTGTCGGGTTCTGTCGGGCTCTGTCGGGCTCTGTCGGGCTCTGTCGGGCTCTACTGGGCCCTGTCGGGCCCTGTCGGGCCCTGTCGGACCCTGTCGGGCTCTGTCGGGCTCTGTCGGGCTCTACTGGGCTCTGTCGGGCTCTGTCGGGCTCTACTGGGCCCTGTCGGGCCCTGTCGGGCTCTGTCGGGCCCTGTCGGGCTCTGTCGGGCTCTGTCGGGCTCTGTCGGGCTCTGTCGGGCTCTACTGGGCTCTACTGGGCTCTGTCGGGCTCTGTCGGGCTCTACTGGGCCCTGTCGGGCCCTGACGGGCTCTGTCGGGCTCTACTGGGCTCTGTCGGGCTCTGTCGGGCCCTGTCGGGCTCTGTCGGGCTCTGTCGGGCTCTACTGGGCTCTGTCGGGCTCTGTCGGGCTTTGTCGGGCTCTGTTGGGCTCTACTGGGCCCTGTCGGGCCCTGTCGGGCCCTGTCGGGCTCTGTCGGGCTCTGTCGGGCTCTGTCGGGCTCTACTGGGCTCTGTCGGGTTCTACTGGGCTCTACTGGGGACCTGTCGGGCTCTGTCGGGCTCTGTCGGGCTCTGTCGGGCCCTGTCGGGCTCTGTCGGGCTCTGTCGGGCCCTGTCGGGCCCTGTCGGGCTCTGTCAGGCTCTGTCGGTCCCTGTCGGGCGCTGTCGGGCTCTGTCGGGCTCTACTGGGCCCTGTCGGGCTCTGTCGGGCCCTGTCGGGCCCTGTCGGGCCCTGTCGGGCCCTGTCGGGCTCTGTCGGGCTCTGTCGGGCTGTGTTGGGCTCTGTCGGGCTCTACTGGGCTCTACTGGGCTCTGTCGGGCTCTGTCGGGCTCTACTGGGCCCTGTCGGGCCCTGTCGGGCTCTGTCGGGCTCTGTCGGGCTCTGTCGGGCTCTACTGGGCCCTGTCAGGCCCTGTCGGGCCCTGTCGGGCTCTGTCGGGCCCTGTCGGGCTCTGTCGGGCCCTGTCGGGCCCTGTCGGGCTCTGTCGGGCTCTGTCGGGCTCTGTCGGGCTCTACTGGGCCCTGTCGGGCCCTGTGGGCCCCTGTCGGGCTCTGTCGGGCTCTACTGGGCTCTGTCGGGCCCTGTCGGGCCCTGTCGGGCTCTGTCGGGCTCTGTCGGGCCCTGTCGGGCCCTGTCGGGCTCTGTCGGGCTCTACTGGGCTCTGTCGGGCTCTGTCGGGCTCTGTCGGGCTCTGTCGGGCTCTACTGGGCCCTGTCGGGCTCTGTCGGGCTCTGTCGGGCCCTGTCGGGCCCTGTCGGGCTCTGTCGGGCTCTGTCGGGCTCTACTGGGCTCTGTCGGGCTCTGTCGGGCTCTGTCGGGCTCTGTCGGGCTCTACTGGGCCCTGTCGGGCTCTTTCGGGCTCTGTGGGGCCCTGTCGGGCTTTGTCGGGCTCTGTCGGGCTCTGTCGGGCCCTGTCGGGCTCTGTCGGGCTCTGTCGGGCTCTGTCGGGCTCTGTCGGGCTCTGTCGGGCTCTACTGGGCCCTGTCGGGCCCTGTCGGGCTCTGTCGGGCCCTGTCGGGCTCTGTCGGGTTCTACTGGGCCCTGTCGGGCCCTGTCGGGCCCTGTCGGGCTCTGTCGGGCCCTGTCGGGCTCTGTCGGGCTCTGTCGGGCTCTGTCGGGCTCTGTCGGGCTCTACTGGGCTCTACTGGGCTCTGTCGGGCTCTGTCGGGCTCTACTGGGCCCTGTCGGGCCCTGTCGGGCCCTGACGGGCTCTGTCGGGCTCTACTGGGCTCTGTCGGGCTCTGTCGGGCTCTGTCGGGCCCTGTCGGGCTCTGTCGGGCTCTACTGGGCTCTGTCGGGCTCTGTCGGGCTTTGTCGGGCTCTGTCGGGCTCTACTGGGCCCTGTCGGGCCCTGATGGGCTCTGTCGGGCTCTGCTGGGCTCTGTCGGGCTCTGTCGGGCTCTGTCGGGTTCTGTCGGGCTCTGTCGGGCTCTGTCGGGTTCTACTGGGCTCTGTCGGGCCCTGTCGGGCCCTGTCGGGCTCTGTCGGGCTCTGTCGGGCTCTGTCGGGCTCTACTGGGCCCTGTCGGGCCCTGTCGGGCTCTGTCGGGCTCTGTCGGGCCTAGTCGGGCCCTGTCGGGCTCTGTCGGTCCCTGTCGGGCCCTGTCGGGCTCTGTCGGGCCCTGTCGGGCTCTGTCGGGCTCTACTGGGCCCTGTCAGGCCCTGTCGGGCCCTGACGGGCTCTGTCGGGCTCTACTGGGCTCTGTCGGGCTCTGTCGGGCTCTGTCGGGCTCTACTGGTCTCTGTCGGGCTCTGTCGGGCTTTGTCGGGCTCTGTCGGGCTCTACTGGGCTTTGTCGGGCTCTTTCGGGCTCTGTCGGGCTCTGTCGGGCTCTGTCGGGCCCTGTCGGGCTCTGTCGGGCTCTGTCGGGCTCTGTCGGGCTCTACTGGGCTCTGTCGGGTTCTACTGGGCTCTACTGGGCCCTGTCGGGCTCTGTCGGGCTCTGTCGGGCTCTGTCGGGCTCTGTCGGGCTCTGTCTGGCTCTGTCGGGCCCTGTCGGGCCCTGTCGGGCCCTGTCGGTCCCTGTCGGGCTCTGTCGGTCCCTGTCGGTCCCTGTCGGGCTCTGTCGGTACCTGTCGGTCCCTGTCGGGCCCTGTCGGGCTCTGTCGGGCTCTGTCGGGCTGTGTCGGGCTCTGTCGGGCTCTACTGGGCTCTACTGGGCTCTGTCGGGCTCTGTCGGGCTCTGTCGGGCTCTGTCGGGCTCTACTGGGCCCTGTCGGGCCCTGTCGGGCTCTGTCGGGCTCTGTCGGGCTCTGTCGGGCTCTACTGGGCCCTGTCGGGCCCTGTCGGGCTCTGTCGTGCCCTGTCGGGACCTGTCGGGCCCTGTCGGGCCCTGTCGGGCTCTGTCGGGCCCTGTCGGGCTCTGTCGGGCTCTGTCGGGCTCTGTCGGGACCTGTCGGGCTCTGTCGGGCTCTGTCGGGCTCTACTGGGCCCTGTCGGGCCCTGTCGGGCTCTGTCGGGCTCTGTCGGGCTCTGTCGGGCTCTACTGGGCTCTGTCGGGCCCTGTCGGGCCCTGTCGGGCTCTGTCGGGCCCTGTCGGGCCCTGTCGGGCCCTGTCGGGCTCTGTCGGGCTCTGTCGGGCTCTACTGGGCTCTGTCGGGCTCTGTCGGGCTCTGTCGGGCTCTGTCGGGCTCTACTGGGCCCTGTCGGGCCCTGTCGGGCCCTGTCGGGCTCTGTCGGGCCCTGTCGGGCTCTGTCGGGCTCTGTCGGGCTCTGTCGGGACCTGTCGGGCTCTGTCGGGCTCTGTCGGGCTCTACTGGGCCCTGTCGGGCCCTGTCGGGCTCTGTCGGGCTCTGTCGGGCTCTGTCGGGCTCTACTGGGCTCTGTCGGGCCCTGTCGGGCCCTGTCGGGCTCTGTCGGGCCCTGTCGGGCCCTGTCGGGCCCTGTCGGGCTCTGTCGGGCTCTGTCGGGCTCTACTGGGCTCTGTCGGGCTCTGTCGGGCTCTGTCGGGCTCTGTCGGGCTCTACTGGGCCCTGTCGGGCCCTGTCGGGCTCTGTCGGGCCCTGTCGGGCTCTGTCGGGCTCTGTCGGGCTCTGTCGGGCTCTGTCGGGCTCTACTGGGCTCTGTCGGGCTCTGTCGGGCTCTGTCGGGCTCTACTGGGCCCTGTCGGGCTCTGTCGGGCTCTGTCGGGCCCTGTCGGGCTCTGTCGGGCTCTGTCGGGCTCTACTGGGCCCTGTCGGGCTCTGTCGGGCTCTGTCGGGCTCTGTCGGGCCCTGTTGGGCTCTGTCGGGCTCTACTGGGCCCTGTCGGGCCCTGTCGGGCTCTGTCGGGCCCTGTCGGGCTCTGTCGGGCTCTGTCGGGCTCCTTCGGGCTCTACTGGGCCCTGTCGGGCGCTGTCGGGCGCTGTCGGGCTCTGTCGGGCTCTGTCGGGCCCTGTCGGGCTCTGTCGGGCTCTACTGGGCCCTGTCGGGTTCTGTCGCGCTCTGTCGGGCTCTGTCGGGCTCTACTGGGCCCTGTCGGGCTCTGTCGGGCTCTGTCGCGCTCTGTCGGGCTCTGTCGGGCCCTGTCGGGCGCTGTCGGGCTCTGTCGGGCTCTGTCGGGCTCTGTCGGGCCCTGTCGGGCTCTGTCGGGCCCTGTCGGGCTCTGTCGGGCTCTGTCGGGCTCTACTGGGCTCTGTCGGGCTCTGTCGGGCCCTGTCGGGCTCTGTCGGGCTCTGTCGGGCTCTACTGGGCTCTGTCGGGCTCTGTCGGGCTTTGTCGGGCTCTGTCGGGCTCTACTGGGCCCTGTCGGGCTCTGTCGGGCCCTGTCGGGCTCTGTCGGGCTCTGTCGGGCCCTGTCGGGCTCTGTCGGGCTCTGTCGGGCTCTGACGGGCTCTACTGGGCTCTGTCGGGTTCTACTGGGCTCTACTGGGCCCTGTCGGGCTCTGTCGGGCTCTGTCGGGCCCTGTCGGGCCCTGTCGGGCTCTGTCGGGCTCTGTCGGGCTCTGTCGGTCCCTGTCGGGCTCTGTCGGGCTCTGTCGGGCTCTGTCGGGCTCTACTGGGCCTTGTCGGGCTCTGTCGGGCTCTGTCGGGCACTGTCGGGCCCTGTCGGGCTCTGTCGGGCTCTGTCGGGCTGTGTCGGGCTCTGTCGGGCTCTACTGGGCTCTACTGGGCTCTGTCGGGCTCTGTCGGGCTCTACTGGGCTCTGTCGGGCCCTGTCGGGCTCTGTCGGGCTCTGTCGGGCTCTGTCGGGCTCTACTGGGCCCTGTCGGGCCCTGTCGGGCTCTGTCGTGCCCTGTCGGGCCCTGTCGGGCCCTGTCGGGCCCTGTCGGGCCCTGTCGGGCTCTGTCGGGCTCTGTCGGGCCCTGTCGGGCTCTGTCGGGCTCTGTCGGGCTCTACTGGGCCCTGTCGGGCCCTGTCGGGCTCTGTCGGGCTCTGTCGGGCTCTGTCGGGCTCTAGTGGGCTCTGTCGGGCCCTGTCGGGCCCTGTCGGGCTCTGTCGGGCTCTGTCGGGCCCTGTCGGGCCCTGTCGGGCTCTGTCGGGCTCTGTCGGGCTCTACTGGGCTCTGTCGGGCTCTGTCGGGCTCTGTCGGGCTCTACTGGGCCCTGTCGGGCTCTGTCAGGCCCTGTCGGGCCCTGTCGGGCCCTGTCGGGCTCTGTCGGGCTCTGTCGGGCTCTACTGGGCTCTGTCGGGCTCTGTCGGGCTCTGTCGGGCTCTACTGGGCCCTGTCGGGCTCTGTCGGGCCCTGTCGGGCCCTGTCGGGCTCTGTCGGGCTCTGTCGGGCTCTGTCGGGCTCTACTGGGCCCTGTCGGGCTCTGTCGGGCTCTGTCGGGCTCTGTCGGGCCCTGTTGGGCTCTGTCGGGCTCTACTGGGCCCTGTCGGGCTCTGTCGGGCCCTGTCGGGCTCTGTCGGGCTCTGTCGGGCTCTGTCGGGCTCTGTCGGGCTCTACTGGGCTCTGTCGGGCTCTGTCGGGCTCTGTCGGGCTCTGTCGGGCCCTGTCGGGCTCTGTCGGGCTCTACTGGGCCCTGTCGGGCTCTGTCGCGCTCTGTCGGGCTCTGTCGGGCTCTACTGGGCCCTGTCGGGCTCTGTCGGGCTCTGTCGGGCCCTGTCGGGCTCTGTCGGGCTCTGTCGGGCCCTGTCGGGCTCTGTCGGGCTCTGTCGGGCTCTGTCGGGCTGTGTCGGGCTCTGTCGGGCTCTACTGGGCACTACTGGGCTCTGTCGGGCTCTGTCGGGCTCTGTCGGGCTCTACTGGGCCCTGTCGGGCCCTGTCGGGCTCTGTCGGGCTCTGTCGGGCTCTGTCGGGCTCTACTGAGCCCTGTCGGGCCCTGTCGGGCTCTGTCGGGCCCTGTCGGGCTCTGTCGGGCCCTGTCGGGCCCTGTCGGGCTCTGTCGGGCTCTGTCGGGCTCTGTCGGGCTCTGTCGGGCTCTACTGGGCCCTGTCGGGCCCTGTCGGGCCCTGTCGGGCTCTGTCGGGCTCTGTCGGGCTCTGTCGGGCTCTACTGGGCTCTGTCGGGCCCTGTCGGGCCCTGCCGGGCCCTCTCGGTCTCTGTCGGGCCCTGTCGGGCTCTGTCGGGCTCTGTCGGGCTCTGTCGGGCTCTACTGGGCCCTGTCGGGCCCTGTCGGGCTCTGTCGGGCTCTGTCGGGCTCTGTCGGGCTCTACTGGGCCCTGTCGGGCCCTGTCGGGCCCTGTCGGGCTCTGTCGGGCCCTGTCGGGCTCTGTCGGGCTCTGTCGGGCTCTACTGGGCTCTGTCGGGCTCTGTCGGGCTCTGTCGGGCTCTGTCGGGCTCTACTGGGCCCTGTCGGGCTCTGTCGGGCCCTGTCGGGCCCTGTCGGGCTCTGTCGGGCTCTGTCGGGCTCTGTCGGGCTCTACTGGGCTCTGTCGGGCTCTGTCGGGCTCTGTCGGGCTCTACTGGGCCCTGTCGGGCCCTGTCGGGCCCTGTCTGGCCCTGTCGGGCTCTGTCGGGCTCTGTCGGGCCCTGTCGGGCTCTGTCGGGCTCTGTCGGGCTCTGTCGGGCTCTACTGGGCTCTACTGGGCTCTGTCGGGCTCTGTCGGGCTCTACTGGGCCCTGTCGGGCCCTGTCGGGCCCTGACGGGCTCTGTCGGGCTCTACTGGGCTCTGTCGGGCTCTGTCGGGCTCTGTCGGGCCCTGTCGGGCTCTGTCGGGCCCTGTCGGGCTCTGTCGGGCTCTACTGGGCTCTGTCGGGCTCTGTCGGGCTCTGTCGGGCTCTGTCGGGCTCTACTGGGCCCTGTCGGGCCCTGATGGGCTCTGTCGGGCTCTGCTGGGCTCTGTCGGGTTCTGTCGGGTTCTGTCGGGCTCTGTCGGGCTCTGTCGGGCTCTGTCGGGCTCTACTGGGCCCTGTCGGGCCCTGTCGGGCCCTGTCGGACCCTGTCGGGCTCTGTCGGGCTCTGTCGGGCTCTACTGGGCCCTGTCGGGCTCTGTCGGGCTCTACTGGGCCCTGTCGGGCCCTGTCGGGCTCTGTCGGGCCCTGTCGGGCTCTGTCGGGCTCTGTCGGGCTCTGTCGGGCTCTGTCGGGCTCTGTCGGGCTCTACTGGGCTCTACTGGGCTCTGTCGGGCTCTGTCGGGCTCTACTGGGCCCTGTCGGGCCCTGACGGGCTCTGTCGGGCTCTACTGGGCTCTGTCGGGCTCTGTCGGGCCCTGTCGGGCTCTGTCGGGCTCTGTCGGGCTCTACTGGGCTCTGTCGGGCTCTGTCGGGCTTTGTCGGGCTCTGTTGGGCTCTACTGGGACCTGTCGGGCCCTGTTGGGCCCTGTCGGGCTCTGTCGGGCTCTGTCGGGCTCTGTCGGGCTCTACTGGGCTCTGTCGGGTTCTACTGGGCTCTACTGGGCCCTGTCGGGCTCTGTCGGGCTCTGTCGGGCTCTGTCGGGCTCTGTCGGGCTCTGTCGGGCTCTGTCGGGCCCTGTCGGGCTCTGTCGGGCTCTGTCGGGCCCTGTCGGGCCCTGTCGGGCTCTGTCAGGCTCTGTCGGTCCCTGTCGGGCTCTACTGGGCCCTGTCGGGCTCTGTCGGGCCCTGTCGGGCCCTGTCGGGCCCTGTCGGGCCCTGTCGGGCTCTGTCGGGCTCTGTCGGGCTGTGTCGGGCTCTGTCGGGCTCTACTGGGCTCTACTGGGCTCTGTCGGGCTCTGTCGGGCTCTACTGGGCCCTGTCGGGCCCTGTCGGGCTCTGTCGGGCTCTGTCGGGCTCTGTCGGGCTCTACTGGGCCCTGTCAGGCCCTGTCGGGCCCTGTCGGGCTCTGTCGGGCCCTGTCGGGCTCTGTCGGGCCCTGTCGGGCCCTGTCGGGCTCTGTCGGGCTCTGTCGGGCTCTGTCGGGCTCTACTGGGCCCTGTCGGGCCCTGTGGGCCCCTGTCGGGCTCTGTCGGGCTCTACTGGGCTCTGTCGGGCCCTGTCGGGCCCTGTCGGGCTCTGTCGGGCTCTGTCGGGCCCTGTCGGGCCCTGTCGGGCTCTGTCGGGCTCTACTGGGCTCTGTCGGGCTCTGTCGGGCTCTGTCGGGCTCTGTCGGGCTCTACTGGGCCCTGTCGGGCTCTGTCGGGCTCTGTCGGGCCCTGTCGGGCCCTGTCGGGCTCTGTCGGGCTCTGTCGGGCTCTACTGGGCTCTGTCGGGCTCTGTCGGGCTCTGTCGGGCTCTGTCGGGCTCTACTGGGCCCTGTCGGGCTCTTTCGGGCTCTGTGGGGCCCTGTCGGGCTTTGTCGGGCTCTGTCGGGCTCTGTCGGGCCCTGTCGGGCTCTGTCGGGCCCTGTCGGGCTCTGTCGGGCTCTGTCGGGCTCTGTCGGGCTCTGTCGGGCTCTACTGGGCCCTGTCGGGCCCTGTCGGGCCCTGTCGGGCTCTGTCGGGCCCTGTCGGGCTCTGTCGGGTTCTACTGGGCCCTGTCGGGCCCTGTCGGGCCCTGTCGGGCTCTGTCGGGCTCTGTCGGGCCCTGTCGGGCTCTGTCGGGCTCTGTCGGGCTCTGTCGGGCTCTACTGGGCTCTACTGGGCTCTGTCGGGCTCTGTCGGGCTCTACTGGGCCCTGTCGGGCCCTGTCGGGCCCTGACGGGCTCTGTCGGGCTCTACTGGGCTCTGTCGGGCTCTGTCGGGCTCTGTCGGGCCCTGTCGGGCTCTGTCGAGCTCTACTGGGCTCTGTCGGGCTCTGTCGGGCTTTGTCGGGCTCTGTCGGGCTCTACTGGGCCCTGTCGGGCCCTGATGGGCTCTGTCGGGCTCTGCTGGGCTCTGTCGGGCTCTGTCGGGCTCTGTCGGGTTCTGTCGGGCTCTGTCGGGCTCTGTCGGGCTCTACTGGGCTCTGTCGGGCCCTGTCGGGACCTGTCGGGCTCTGTCGGGCTCTGTCGGGCTCTGTCGGGCTCTACTGGGCCCTGTCGGGCCCTGTCGGGCTCTGTCGGGCTCTGTCGGGCCTAGTCGGGCCCTGTCGGGCTCTGTCGGTCCCTGTCGGGCCCTGTCGGGCTCTGTCGGGCTCTGTCGGGCTCTGTCGGGCTCTACTGGGCTCTACTGGGCTCTGTCGGGCTCTGTCGGGCTCTACTGGGCCCTGTCAGGCCCTGTCGGGCCCTGACGGGCTCTGTCGGGCTCTACTGGGCTCTGTCAGGCTCTGTCGGGCCCTGTCGGGCTCTGTCGGGCTCTGTCGGGCTCTACTGGTCTCTGTCGGGCTCTGTCGGGCTTTGTCGGGCTCTGTCGGGCTCTACTGGGCTTTGTCGGGCTCTTTCGGGCTCTGTCGGGCTCTGTCGGGCTCTGTCGGGCCCTGTCGGGCTCTGTCGGGCTCTGTCGGGCTCTGTCGGGCTCTACTGGGCTCTGTCGGGTTCTACTGGGCTCTACTGGGCCCTGTCGGGCTCTGTCGGGCTCTGTCGGGCTCTGTCGGGCTCTGTCGGGCTCTGTCTGGCTCTGTCGGGCCCTGTCGGGCCCTGTCGGGCCCTGTCGGTCCCTGTCGGGCTCTGTCGGTCCCTGTCGGTCCCTGTCGGGCTCTGTCGGGCTCTGTCGGGCTCTGTCGGGCTCTACTGGGCCCTTTCGGGCTCTGTCGGGCTCTGTCGGGCCCTGTCGGGCCCTGTCGGGCTCTGTCGGGCTCTGTCGGGCTGTGTCGGGCTCTGTCGGGCTCTACTGGGCTCTACTGGGCTCTGTCGGGCTCTGTCGGGCTCTGTCGGGCTCTACTGGGCCCTGTCGGGCCCTGTCGGGCTCTGTCGGGCTCTGTCGGGCTCTGTCGGGCTCTACTGGGCCCTGTCGGGCTCTGTCGTGCCCTGTCGGGACCTGTCGGGCCCTGTCGGGCCCTGTCGGGCTCTGTCGGGCCCTGTCGGGCTCTGTCGGGCTCTGTCGGGCTCTGTCGGGCTCTGTCGGGCTCTGTCGGGCTCTACTGGGCTCTACTGGGCTCTGTCGGGCTCTGTCGGGCTCTACTGGGCCCTGTCGGGCCCTGACGGGCTCTGTCGGGCTCTACTGGGCTCTGTCGGGCTCTGTCGGGCCCTGTCGGGCTCTGTCGGGCTCTGTCGGGCTCTACTGGGCTCTGTCGGGCTCTGTCGGGCTTTGTCGGGCTCTGTTGGGCTCTACTGGGCCCTGTCGGGCCCTGTCGGGCCCTGTCGGGCTCTGTCGGGCTCTGTCGGGCTCTGTCGGGCTCTACTGGGCTCTGTCGGGTTCTACTGGGCTCTACTGGGCCCTGTCGGGCTCTGTCGGGCTCTGTCGGGCTCTGTCGGGCCCTGTCGGGCTCTGTCGGGCTCTGTCGGGCCCTGTCGGGCCCTGTCGGGCTCTGTCAGGCTCTGTCGGTCCCTGTCGGGCTCTGTCGGGCTCTGTCGGGCTCTACTGGGCCCTGTCGGGCTCTGTCGGGCCCTGTCGGGCCCTGTCGGGCCCTGTCGGGCCCTGTCGGGCTCTGTCGGGCTCTGTCGGGCTCTGTCGGGCTCTGTCGGGCTCTACTGGGCTCTACTGGGCTCTGTCGGGCTCTGTCGGGCTCTACTGGGCCCTGTCGGGCCCTGTCGGGCTCTGTCGGGCTCTGTCGGGCTCTGTCGGGCTCTACTGGGCCCTGTCAGGCCCTGTCGGGCCCTGTCGGGCTCTGTCGGGCCCTGTCGGGCTCTGTCGGGCCCTGTCGGGCCCTGTCGGGCTCTGTCGGGCTCTGTCGGGCTCTGTCGGGCTCTACTGGGCCCTGTCGGGCCCTGTGGGCCCCTGTCGGGCTCTGTCGGGCTCTACTGGGCTCTGTCGGGCCCTGTCGGGCCCTGTCGGGCTCTGTCGGGCTCTGTCGGGCCCTGTCGGGCCCTGTCGGGCTCTGTCGGGCTCTACTGGGCTCTGTCGGGCTCTGTCGGGCTCTGTCGGGCTCTGTCGGGCTCTACTGGGCCCTGTCGGGCTCTGTCGGGCTCTGTCGGGCCCTGTCGGGCCCTGTCGGGCTCTGTCGGGCTCTGTCGGGCTCTACTGGGCTCTGTCGGGCTCTGTCGGGCTCTGTCGGGCTCTGTCGGGCTCTACTGGGCCCTGTCGGGCTCTTTCGGGCTCTGTGGGGCCCTGTCGGGCTTTGTCGGGCTCTGTCGGGCTCTGTCGGGCCCTGTCGGGCTCTGTCGGGCCCTGTCGGGCTCTGTCGGGCTCTGTCGGGCTCTGTCGGGCTCTGTCGGGCTCTGTCGGGCTCTACTGGGCCCTGTCGGGCCCTGTCGGGCCCTGTCGGGCTCTGTCGGGCCCTGTCGGGCTCTGTCGGGTTCTACTGGGCCCTGTCGGGCCCTGTCGGGCCCTGTCGGGCTCTGTCGGGCTCTGTCGGGCCCTGTCGGGCTCTGTCGGGCTCTGTCGGGCTCTGTCGGGCTCTACTGGGCTCTACTGGGCTCTGTCGGGCTCTGTCGGGCTCTACTGGGCCCTGTCGGGCCCTGTCGGGCCCTGACGGGCTCTGTCGGGCTCTACTGGGCTCTGTCGGGCTCTGTCGGGCTCTGTCGGGCCCTGTCGGGCTCTGTCGGGCTCTACTGGGCTCTGTCGGGCTCTGTCGGGCTTTGTCGGGCTCTGTCGGGCTCTACTGGGCCCTGTCGGGCCCTGATGGGCTCTGTCGGGCTCTGCTGGGCTCTGTCGGGCTCTGTCGGGCTCTGTCGGGTTCTGTCGGGCTCTGTCGGGCTCTGTCGGGCTCTACTGGGCTCTGTCGGGCCCTGTCGGGACCTGTCGGGCTCTGTCGGGCTCTGTCGGGCTCTACTGGGCCCTGTCGGGCCCTGTCGGGCTCTGTCGGGCTCTGTCGGGCTCTGTCGGGCCTAGTCGGGCCCTGTCGGTCCCTGTCGGGCCCTGTCGGGCTCTGTCGGGCTCTGTCGGGCTCTGTCGGGCTCTACTGGGCTCTACTGGGCTCTGTCGGGCTCTGTCGGGCTCTACTGGGCCCTGTCAGGCCCTGTCGGGCCCTGACGGGCTCTGTCGGGCTCTACTGGGCTCTGTCAGGCTCTGTCGGGCCCTGTCGGGCTCTGTCGGGCTCTGTCGGGCTCTACTGGTCTCTGTCGGGCTCTGTCGGGCTTTGTCGGGCTCTGTCGGGCTCTACTGGGCTTTGTCGGGCTCTTTCGGGCTCTGTCGGGCTCTGTCGGGCCCTGTCGGGCCCTGTCGGGCTCTGTCGGGCTCTGTCGGGCTCTGTCGGGCTCTACTGGGCTCTGTCGGGTTCTACTGGGCTCTACTGGGCCCTGTCGGGCTCTGTCGGGCTCTGTCGGGCTCTGTCGGGCTCTGTTGGGCTCTGTCTGGCTCTGTCGGGCCCTGTCGGGCCCTGTCGGGCCCTGTCGGTCCCTGTCGGGCTCTGTCGGTCCCTGTCGGTCCCTGTCGGGCTCTGTCGGGCTCTGTCGGGCTCTGTCGGGCTCTACTGGGCCCTTTCGGGCTCTGTCGGGCTCTGTCGGGCCCTGTCGGGCCCTGTCGGGCCCTGTCGGGCCCTGTCGGGCTCTGTCGGGCTCTGTCGGGCTGTGTCGGGCTCTGTCGGGCTCTACTGGGCTCTACTGGGCTCTGTCGGGCTCTGTCGGGCTCTGTCGGGCTCTACTGGGCCCTGTCGGGCCCTGTCGGGCTCTGTCGGGCTCTGTCGGGCTCTGTCGGGCTCTACTGGGCCCTGTCGGGCTCTGTCGTGCCCTGTCGGGACCTGTCGGGCCCTGTCGGGCCCTGTCGGGCTCTGTCGGGCCCTGTCGGGCTCTGTCGGGCTCTGTCGGGCTCTGTCGGGACCTGTCGGGCTCTGTCGGGCTCTGTCGGGCTCTACTGGGCCCTGTCGGGCCCTGTCGGGCTCTGTCGGGCTCTGTCGGGCTCTGTCGGGCTCTACTGGGCTCTGTCGGGCCCTGTCGGGCCCTGTCGGGCTCTGTCGGGCCCTGTCGGGCCCTGTCGGGCCCTGTCGGGCTCTGTCGGGCTCTGTCGGGCTCTACTGGGCTCTGTCGGGCTCTGTCGGGCTCTGTCGGGCTCTGTCGGGCTCTACTGGGCCCTGTCGGGCCCTGTCGGGCCCTGTCGGGCTCTGTCGGGCCCTGTCGGGCTCTGTCGGGCTCTGTCGGGCTCTGTCGGGACCTGTCGGGCTCTGTCGGGCTCTGTCGGGCTCTACTGGGACCTGTCGGGCCCTGTCGGGCTCTGTCGGGCTCTCTCGGGCTCTGTCGGGCTCTACTGGGCTCTGTCGGGCCCTGTCGGGCCCTGTCGGGCTCTGTCGGGCCCTGTCGGGCCCTGTCGGGCCCTGTCGGGCTCTGTCGGGCTCTGTCGGGCTCTACTGGGCTCTGTCGGGCTCTGTCGGGCTCTGTCGGGCTCTGTCGGGCTCTACTGGGCCCTGTCGGGCCCTGTCGGGCTCTGTCGGGCCCTGTCGGGCTCTGTCGGGCTCTGTCGGGCTCTGTCGGGCTCTACTGGGCTCTGTCGGGCTCTGTCGGGCTCTGTCGGGCTCTGTCGGGCTCTACTGGGCCCTGTCGGGCTCTGTCGGGCTCTGTCGGGCCCTGTCGGGCTCTGTCGGGCTCTGTCGGGCTCTACTGGGCCCTGTCGGGCTCTGTCGGGCTCTGTCGGGCTCTGTCGGGCCCTGTTGGGCTCTGTCGGGCTCTACTGGGCCCTGTCGGGCCCTGTCGGGCTCTGTCGGGCCCTGTCGGGCTCTGTCGGGCTCTGTCGGGCTCCTTCGGGCTCTACTGGGCCCTGTCGGGCGCTGTCGGGCGCTGTCGGGCTCTGTCGGGCTCTGTCGGGCCCTGTCGGGCTCTGTCGGGCTCTACTGGGCCCTGTCGGGTTCTGTCGCGCTCTGTCGGGCTCTGTCGGGCTCTACTGGGCTCTACTGGGCTCTGTCGGGCTCTGTCGGGCTCTACTGGGCTCTGTCGGGCCCTGTCGGGCTCTGTCGGGCTCTGTCGGGCTCTGTCGGGCTCTACTGGGCCCTGTCGGGCCCTGTCGGGCTCTGTCGTGCCCTGTCGGGCCCTGTCGGGCCCTGTCGGGCCCTGTCGGGCTCTGTCGGGCTCTGTCGGGCCCTGTCGGGCTCTGTCGGGCTCTGTCGGGCTCTACTGGGCCCTGTCGGGCCCTGTCGGGCTCTGTCGGGCTCTGTCGGGCTCTGTCGGGCTCTAGTGGGCTCTGTCGGGCCCTGTCGGGCCCTGTCGGGCTCTGTCGGGCTCTGTCGGGCCCTGTCGGGCCCTGTCGGGCTCTGTCGGGCTCTGTCGGGCTCTACTGGGCTCTGTCGGGCTCTGTCGGGCTCTGTCGGGCTCTACTGGGCCCTGTCGGGCTCTGTCAGGCCCTGTCGGGCCCTGTCGGGCTCTGTCGGGCTCTGTCGGGCTCTACTGGGCTCTGTCGGGCTCTGTCGGGCTCTGTCGGGCTCTACTGGGCCCTGTCGGGCTCTGTCGGGCCCTGTCGGGCCCTGTCGGGCTCTGTCGGGCTCTGTCGGGCTGTGTCGGGCTCTGTCGGGCTCTGTCGGGCTCTACTGGGCCCTGTCGGGCTCTGTCGGGCCCTGTCGGGCTCTGTCGGGCTCTGTCGGGCTCTGTCGGGCTCTACTGGGCTCTGTCGGGCTCTGTCGGGCTCTGTCGGGCTCTGTCGGGCTCTGTCGGGCCCTGTCGGGCTCTGTCGGGCTCTACTGGGCCCTGTCGGGCTCTGTCGCGCTCTGTCGGGCTCTGTCGGGCTCTACTGGGCCCTGTCGGGCTCTGTCGGGCTCTGTCGGGCCCTGTCGGGCTCTGTCGGGCTCTGTCGGGCCCTGTCGGGCTCTGTCGGGCTCTGTCGGGCTCTGTCGGGCTGTGTCGGGCTCTGTCGGGCTCTACTGGGCACTACTGGGCTCTGTCGGGCTCTGTCGGGCTCTGTCGGGCTCTACTGGGCCCTGTCGGGCCCTGTCGGGCTCTGTCGGGCTCTGTCGGGCTCTGTCGGGCTCTACTGAGCCCTGTCGGGCCCTGTCGGGCCCTGTCGGGCCCTGTCGGGCTCTGTCGGGCCCTGTCGGGCCCTGTCGGGCTCTGTCGGGCTCTGTCGGGCTCTGTCGGGCTCTGTCGGGCTCTACTGGGCCCTGTCGGGCCCTGTCGGGCCCTGTCGGGCTCTGTCGGGCTCTGTCGGGCTCTGTCGGGCTCTACTGGGCTCTGTCGGGCCCTGTCGGGCCCTGTCGGGCCCTCTCGGTCTCTGTCGGGCCCTGTCGGGCTCTGTCGGGCTCTGTCGGGCTCTGTCGGGCTCTGTCGGGCTCTACTGGGCCCTGTCGGGCTCTGTCGGGCCCTGTCGGGCCCTGTCGGGCTCTGTCGGGCTCTGTCGGGCTCTGTCGGGCTCTACTGGGCTCTGTCGGGCTCTGTCGGGCTCTGTCGGGCTCTACTGGGCCCTGTCGGGCTCTTTCGGGCTCTGTGGTTCTCTGTCGGGCTCTGTCGGGCTCTGTCGGGCTCTGTTGGGCCCTGTTGGGCCCTGTTGGGCCCTGTCGGGCTCTGTCGGGCCCTGTCGGGCCCTGTCGGGCTCTGTCGGGCTCTGTCGGGCTCTGTCGGGCTCTACTGGGCCCTGTCGGGCTCTGTCGGGCCCTGTCGGGCCCTGTCGGGCTCTGTCGGGCTCTGTCGGGCCCTGTCAGGCTCTGTCGGGCTCTACTGGGCCCTGTCGGGCCCTGTCAAGCCCTGTCGGGCTCTGTCGGGCTCTGTCGGGCTCTGTCGGGCTCTACTGGGCTCTACTGGGCTCTGTCGGGCTCTACTGGGCCCTGTCGGGCTCTGTCGGGCTCTGTCGGGCTCTGTCGGGCCCTGTCGGGCTCTGTCGGGCTCTGTCGGGCCCTGTCGGGCTCTATCGGGCCCTGTCGGGCTCTGTCGGGCCCTGTCGGGCCCTGTCGGGCTCTGTCGGGCCCTGTCGGGCTCTGTCGGGCTCTGTCGGGCTCTATCGGGCTCTACTGGGCCCTGTCGGGCTCTGTCGGGCCCTGTCGGGCCCTGTCGGGCCCTGTCGGGCTCTGTCGGGCTCTGTCGGGCTCTACTGGGCCCTGTCGGGCTCTGTCGGACTCTGTCGGGCTCTGTCAGGCTCTGTCGGGCTCTGTCGGGCTCTAATGGGCCCTGTCGGGCCCTGTCGGGCCCTGTCGGGCTCTACTGGGCTCTACTGGGCTCTGTCGGGCTCTTTCGGGCTCTACTGGGCCCTGTCGGGCCCTGTCGGGCCCTGTCGGGCTCTGTCGGGCCCTGTCGGGCCCTGTCGGGCTCTGTCGGGCTCTGTCGGGCTCTACTGGGCTCTACTGGGCTCTGTCGGGCTCTGTCGGGCTCTACTGGGCCCTGTCGGGCCCTGTCGGGCTCTGTCGGGCTCTGTCGGGCTCTACTGGGCCCTGTCGGGCTCTGTCGGGCTCTGTCGGGCTCTGTCGGGCCCTGTCGGGCCCTGTCGGGCTCTGTCGGGCTCTGTCGGGCTCTGTCGGCCTCAACTGGTCTCTGTCGGGCTCTGTCGGGTTCTGTCGGGTTCTGTCGGGCTCTGTCGGGCTCTGTCGGGCTCTGTCGGGCTCTACTGGGCTCTGTCGGGCTCTGTCGGGCTCTGTCGGGCTCTGTCGGGCTCTGTCGGGCTCTGCTGGGCCCTGTCGGGCTCTGTCGGGCTCTGTCGGGCCCTGTCGGGCTCTGTCGGGCTCTGTCGGGCCCTGTCGGGCTCTGTCGGGCTCTGTCGGGCTCTGTCGGGCTCTGTCGGGCCCTGTCGGGCCCTGTCGGGCTCTGTCAGGCTCTGTCGGGCTCTGTCGGGCTCTAATGGGCCCTGTCGGACTCTACTGGGCTCTACTGGGCTCTGTCGGGCTCTGGCGGGCTCTACTGGGCCCTGTCGGGCCCTGTCGGGCTCTGTCGGGCCCTGTCGGGCCCTGTCGGGCTCTGTCGGGCTCTGTCGCGCCCTGTCGGGCTCTGTCGGGCTCTGTCGGGCTCTGTCGGGCTCTGTCGGGCTCTACTGGGCTCTACTGGGCTCTGTCGGGCTCTGTCGGGCTCTACTGGGCCCTGTCGGGCCCTGTCGGGCCCTGTCGGGCTCTATCGGGCTCTGTCGGGCTCTACTGGGCCCTGTCGGGCTCTGTCGGGCCCTGTCGGGCTCTGTCGGGCTCTACTGGGCTCTGTCGGGCCCTGTCGGGCTCTGTCGGGCCCTGTCGGGCCCTGTCGGGCTCTGTCGGGCCCTGTCGGCCTCTGTCGGGCTCTGTCGGGCTCTGTCGGGCTCTACTGGGCTCTGTCGGGCTCTGTCGGGCTCTGTCGGGCTCTGTCGGGCTCTGTCGGGCTCTACTGGGCCCTGTCGGGCCCTGTCGGGCTCTGTCGGGCCCTGTCGGGCTCTGTCGGGCTCTGTCGGGCCCTGTCGGGCTCTGTCGGGCTCTGTCGGGCTCTGTCGGGCTCTACTGGGCCCTGTCGGGCGCTGTCGGGCTCTGTCGGGCTCTGTCGGGCCCTGTCGGGCCCTGTCGGGCTCTGTCGGGCTCTACTGGGCCCTGTCGGGTTCTGTCGGGTTCTGTCGGGCTCTGTCGGGCTCTGTCGGGCTCTACTGGGCCCTGTCGGGCCCTGTCGGGCTCTGTCGGGCCCTGTCGGGCTCTGTCGGGCTCTGTCGGGCCCTGTCGGGCCCTGTCGGGCTCTGTCGGGCTCTGTCGGGCTCTGTCGGGCTCTACTGGGCTCTACTGGGCTCTGTCGGGCTCTGTCGGGCTCTGTCGGGCTCTACTGGGCCCTGTCGGGCCCTGTCGGGCTCTGTCGGGCTCTGTCGGGCTCTGTCGGGCTCTACTGAGCCCTGTCGGGCCCTGTCGGGCCCTGTCGGGCCCTGTCGGGCCCTGTCGGGCTCTGTCGGGCTCTGTCGGGCTCTGTCGGGCTCTACTGGGCCCTGTCGGGCCCTGTCGGGCCCTGTCGGGCTCTGTCGGGCTCTGTCGGGCTCTGTCGGGCTCTACTGGGCTCTGTCGGGCCCTCTCGGTCTCTGTCGGGCCCTCTCGGTCTCTGTCGGGCCCTGTCGGGCTCTGTCGGGCTCTGTCGGGCTCTGTCGGGCTCTACTGGGCCCTGTCGGGCCCTGTCGGGCTCTGTCGGGCTCTGTCGGGCTCTGTCGGGCTCTGTCGGGCTCTACTGGGCTCTGTCGGGCTCTGTCGGGCCCTGTCGGGCTCTGTCGGGCTCTGTCGGGCCCTGTCGGGCCCTGTCGGGCTCTGTCGGGCTCTGTCGGGCTCTACTGGGCTCTGTCGGGCTCTGTCGGGCTCTGTCGGGCTCTGTCGGGCTCTACTGGGCCCTGTCGGGCTCTGTCGGGCTCTGTCGGGCTCTGTCGGGCTCTGTCGGGCCCTGTCGGGCCCTGTCGGGCTCTGTCGGGCTCTGTCGGGCTCTACTGGGCTCTGTCGGGCTCTGTCGGGCTCTGTCGGGCTCTGTCGGGCTCTACTGGGCCCTGTCGGGCTCTTTCGGGCTCTGTGGGGCCCTGTCGGGCTCTGTCGGGCTCTGTCGGGCTCTGTCGGGCCCTGTCGGGCTCTGTCGGGCCCTGTTGGGCCCTGTCGGGCTCTGTCGGGCCCTGTCGGGCCCTGTCGGGCTCTGTCGGGCTCTGTCGGGCTCTGTCGGGATCTACTGGGCCCTGTCGGGCTCTGTCGGGCCCTGTCGGGCCCTGTCGGGCTCTGTCGGGCTCTGTCGGGCCCTGTCGGGCTCTGTCGGGCTCTACTGGGCCCTGTCGGGCCCTGTCGGGCTCTGTCGGGCTCTGTCGGGCTCTGTCGGGCTCTGTCGGGCTCTACTGGGCTCTACTGGGCTCTGTCGGGCTCTACTGGGCCCTGTCGGGCTCTGTCGGGCTCTGTCGGGCTCTGTCGTGCCCTGTCGGGCTCTGTCGGGCTCTGTCGGGCCCTGTCGGGCTCCATCGGGCCCTGTCGGGCTCTGTCGGGCCCTGTCGGGCCCTGTCGGGCTCTGTCGGGCTCTGTCGGGCCCTGTCGGGCTCTGTCGGGCCCTGTCGGGCTCTGTCGGGCTCTGTCGGGCTCTGTCGGGCTCTATCGGGCTCTACTGGGCCCTGTCGGGCTCTGTCGGGCCCTGTCGGGCCCTGTCGGGCCCTGTCGGGCTCTGTCGGGCTCTATCGGGCTCTACTGGGCCCTGTCGGGCTCTGTCGGACTCTGTCGGGCCCTGTCGGGCTCTGTCGGGCTCTGTCGGGCTCTGTCGGGCTCTAATGGGCCCTGTCGGGCCCTGTCGGGCCCTGTCGGGCTCTACTGGGCTCTACTGGGCTCTGTCGGGCTCTTTCGGGCCCTGTCGGGCCCTGTCGGGCTCTGTCGGGCCCTGTCGGGCTCTGTCGGGCTCTGTCGGGCTCTGTCGGGCTCTACTGGGCTCTACTGGGCTCTGTCGGGCCCTGTCGGGCTCTATCGGGCTCTGTCGGGCTCTACTGGGCCCTGTCGGGCCCTGTCGGGCTCTATCGGGCTCTGTCGGGCTCTACTGGGCTCTGTCGGGCTCTGTCGGGCCCTGTCGGGCTCTGTCGGGCTCTGTCGGGCCCTGTCGGGCCCTGTCGGGCCCTGTCGGGCTCTGTCGGGCTCTATCGGGCTCTGTCGGGCTCTACTGGGCTCTGTCGGGCTCTGTCGGGCTCTACTGGGCTCTGTCGGGCTCTGTCGGGCTCTGTCGGGCTCTGTCGGGCTCTACTGGGCCCTGTCGGGCTCTGTCGGGCTCTGTCGGGCTCTGTCGGGCTCTGTCGGGCCCTGTCGGGCCCTGTCGGGCTCTGTCGGGCTCTGTCGGGCTCTACTGGGCTCTGTCGGGCTCTGTCGGGCTCTGTCGGGCTCTGTCGGGCTCTACTGGGCCCTGTCGGGCTCTTTCGGGCTCTGTGGGGCCCTGTCGGGCTCTGTCGGGCTCTGTCGGGCTCTGTCGGGCCCTGTCGGGCTCTGTCGGGCCCTGTTGGGCCCTGTCGGGCTCTGTCGGGCCCTGTCGGGCCCTGTCGGGCTCTGTCGGGCTCTGTCGGGCTCTGTCGGGATCTACTGGGCCCTGTCGGGCTCTGTCGGGCCCTGTCGGGCCCTGTCGGGCTCTGTCGGGCTCTGTCGGGCCCTGTCGGGCTCTGTCGGGCTCTACTGGGCCCTGTCGGGCCCTGTCGGGCTCTGTCGGGCTCTGTCGGGCTCTGTCGGGCTCTGTCGGGCTCTACTGGGCTCTACTGGGCTCTGTCGGGCTCTACTGGGCCCTGTCGGGCTCTGTCGGGCTCTGTCGGGCTCTGTCGTGCCCTGTCGGGCTCTGTCGGGCTCTGTCGGGCCCTGTCGGGCTCCATCGGGCCCTGTCGGGCTCTGTCGGGCCCTGTCGGGCCCTGTCGGGCTCTGTCGGGCTCTGTCGGGCCCTGTCGGGCTCTGTCGGGCCCTGTCGGGCTCTGTCGGGCTCTGTCGGGCTCTGTCGGGCTCTATCGGGCTCTACTGGGCCCTGTCGGGCTCTGTCGGGCCCTGTCGGGCCCTGTCGGGCCCTGTCGGGCTCTGTCGGGCTCTATCGGGCTCTACTGGGCCCTGTCGGGCTCTGTCGGACTCTGTCGGGCCCTGTCGGGCTCTGTCGGGCTCTGTCGGGCTCTGTCGGGCTCTAATGGGCCCTGTCGGGCCCTGTCGGGCCCTGTCGGGCTCTACTGGGCTCTACTGGGCTCTGTCGGGCTCTTTCGGGCCCTGTCGGGCCCTGTCGGGCTCTGTCGGGCCCTGTCGGGCTCTGTCGGGCTCTGTCGGGCTCTGTCGGGCTCTACTGGGCTCTACTGGGCTCTGTCGGGCCCTGTCGGGCTCTATCGGGCTCTGTCGGGCTCTACTGGGCCCTGTCGGGCCCTGTCGGGCTCTATCGGGCTCTGTCGGGCTCTACTGGGCTCTGTCGGGCTCTGTCGGGCCCTGTCGGGCTCTGTCGGGCTCTGTCGGGCCCTGTCGGGCCCTGTCGGGCCCTGTCGGGCTCTGTCGGGCTCTATCGGGCTCTGTCGGGCTCTACTGGGCTCTGTCGGGCTCTGTCGGGCTCTGCTGGGCCCTGTCGGGCCCTGTCGGGCTCTGTCGGGCCCTGTCGGGCTCTGTCGGGCCCTGTCGGGCCCTGTCGGGCCCTGTCGGGCTCTGTCGGGCCCTGTCGGGCCCTGTCGGGCTCTGTCGGGCTCTGTCGGGCTCTGTCGGGCCCTGTCGGGCCCTGTCGGGCTCTGTCAGGCTCTGTCGGGCTCTGTCGGGCTCTAATGGGCCCTGTCGGGCCCTGTCGGGCCCTGTCGGGCTCTACTGGGCTCTACTGGGCTCTGTCGGGCTCTGTCGGGCTCTACTGGGCCCTGTCGGGCCCTGTCGGGCCCTGTCGGGCCCTGTCGGGCTCTGTCGGGCTCTGTCGGGCTCTGTCGGGCCCTGTCGGGCTCTGTCGGGCTCTGTCGGGCTCTACTGGGCTCTACTGGGCTCTGTCGGGCTCTGTCGGGCTCTACTGGGCCCTGTCGGGCCCTGTCGGGCCCTGTCGGGCTCTATCGGGCTCTGTCGGGCTCTACTGGGCCCTGTCGGGCTTTGTCGGGCCCTGTCGGGCTCTGTCGGGCTCTACTGGGCTCTGTCGGGCCCTGTCGGGCTCTGTCGGGCCCTGTCGGGCACTGTCGGGCTCTGTCGGGCCCTGTCGGCCTCTGTCGGGCTCTGTCGGGCTCTGTCGGGCTCTGTCGGGCTCTGTCGGGCTCTACTGGGCTCTGTCAGGCTCTGTCGGGCTCTGTCGGGCTCTACTGGGCCCTGTCGGGCTCTGTCGGGCTCTGTCGGGCCCTGTCGGGCTCTGTCGGGCTCTGTCGGGCTCTGTCGGGCTCTACTGGGCCCTGTCGGGCTCTGTCGGGCTCTGTCGGGCTCTGTCGGGCTCTGTCGGGCTCTGTCGGGCCCTGTTGGGCTCTGTCGGGCTCTACTGGGCCCTGTCGGGCCCTGTCGGGCTCTGTCGGGCTCTGTCGGGCTCTGTCGGGCTCTACTGGGCCCTGTCGGGCTCTGTCGGGCTCTGTCGGGCTCTGTCGGGCTCTGTCGGGCTCTGTCGGGCCCTGTCGGGCTCTGTCGGGCTCTACTGGGCTCTGTCGGGCTCTGTCGGGCTCTGTCGGGCCCTGTCGGGCCCTGTCGGGCCCTGTCGGGCTCTGTCGGGCCCTGTCGGGCTCTGTCGGGCTCTGTCGGGCTCTGTCGGGCTCTGTCGGGCTCTACTGGGCTCTACTGGGCTCTGTCGGGCTCTGTCGGGCTCTGTCGGGCTCTACTGGGCCCTGTCGGGCCCTGTCGGGCTCTGTCGGGCTCTGTCGGGCTCTGTCGGGCTCTACTGGGCCCTGTCGGGCCCTGTCGGGCTCTGTCGTACCCTGTCGGGCCCTGTCGGGCTCTGTCGGGCCCTGTCGGGCCCTGTCGGGCTCTGTCGGGCTCTACTGGGCTCTGTCGGGCTCTACTGGGCCCTGTCGGGCTCTACTGGGCCCTGTCGGGCCCTGTCGGGCCCTGTCGGGCCCTGTCGGGCTCTGTCGGGCTCTGTCGGGCTCTGTCGGGCTCTACTGGGCTCTGTCGGGCCCTGTCGGGCCCTGTCGGGCTCTGTCGGGCCCTGTCGGGCCCTGTCGGGCTCTGTCGGGCTCTGTCGGGCTCTGTCGGGCTCTACTGGGCCCTGTCGGGCCCTGTCGGGCCCTGTCGGGCTCTGTCGGGCTCTGTCGGGCTCTGTCGGGCTCTACTGGGCTCTGTCGGGCTCTGTCGGGCTTTGTCGGGCTCTGTTGGGCTCTACTGGGCCCTGTCAGGTTCTGTCGGGCCCTGTCGGGCTCTGTCGGGCTCTGTCGGGCTCTGTCGGGCTCTACTGGGCTCTGTCGGGTTCTACTGGGCTCTACTGGGCCCTGTCGGGCTCTGTCGGGCTCTGTCGGGCTCTGTCGGGCCCTGTCGGGCTCTGTCGGGCTCTGTCGGGCTCTGTCGGGCCCTGTCGGGCCCTGTCGGGCTCTGTCGGGCTCTGTCGGTCCCTGTCGGGCTCTGTCGGGCTCTGTCGGGCTCTGTCGGGCTCTACTGGGCCCTGTCGGGCTCTGTCGGGCTCTGTCGGGCTCTGTCGGGCCCTGTCGGGCTCTGTCGGGCCCTGTCGGGCCCTGTCGGGCCCTGTCGGGCTCTGTCGGGCTGTGTCGGGCTCTGTCGGGCTCTACTGGGCCCTGTCGGGCCCTGTCGGGCTCTGTCGGGCTCTGTCGGGCTCTGTCGGGCTCTGTCGGGCTCTACTGGGCCCTGTTGGGCCCTGTCGGGCTCTGTCGGGCCCTGTCGGGCTCTGTCGGGCCCTGTCGGGCCCTGTCGGGCCCTGTCGGGCTCTGTCGGGCTCTGTCGGGCTCTGTCGGGCTCTACTGGGCCCTGTCGGGCCCTGTCGGGCCCTGTCGGGCCCTGTCGGGCCCTGTCGGGCCCTGTCGGGCCCTGTCGGGCCCTGTCGGGCTCTGTCGGGCTCTACTGGGCTCTGTCGGGCTCTACTGGGCCCTGTCGGGCTCTACTGGGCCCTGTCGGGCCCTGTCGGGCCCTGTCGGGCTCTGTCGGGCTCTACTGGGCTCTGTCGGGACCTGTCGGGCCCTGTCGGGCTCTGTCGGGCCCTGTCGGGCCCTGTCGGGCTCTGTCGGGCTCTGTCGGGCTCTGTCGGGCTCTACTGGGCCCTGTCGGGCCCTGTCGGGCTCTGTCGGGCTCTGTCGGGCTCTGTCGGGCTCTACTGGGCTCTGTCGGGCTCTGTTGGGCTTTGTCGGGCTCTGTTGGGCTCTACTGGGCCCTGTCAGGTTCTGTCGGGCCCTGTCGGGCTCTGTCGGGCTCTGTCGGGCTCTGTCGGGCTCTGTCGGGCTCTGTCGGGCTCTACTGGGCTCTGTCGGGTTCTACTGGGCTCTACTGGGCCCTGTCGGGCTCTGTCGGGCTCTGTCGGGCCCTGTCGGGCTCTGTCGGGCTCTGTCGGGCTCTGTCGGGCTCTGTCGGGCCCTGTCGGGCCCTGTCGGGCTCTGTCGGGCTCTGTCGGTCCCTGTCGGGCTCTGTCGGGCTCTGTCGGGCTCTGTCGGGCTCTACTGGGCCCTGTCGGGCTCTGTCGGGCTCTGTCGGGCCCTGTCGGGCCCTGTCGGGCTCTGTCGGGCCCTGTCGGGCCCTGTCGGGCCCTGTCGGGCTCTGTCGGGCTGTGTCGGGCTCTGTCGGGCTCTACTGGGCCCTGTCGGGCCCTGTCGGGCTCTGTCGGGCTCTGTCGGGCTCTGTCGGGCTCTACTGGGCCCTGTCGGGCCCTGTCGGGCTCTGTCGGGCTCTGTCGGGCCCTGTCGGGCTCTGTCGGGCCCTGTCGGGCCCTGTCGGGCCCTGTCGGGCTCTGTCGGGCTCTGTCGGGCTCTGTCGGGCTCTACTGGGCCCTGTCGGGCCCTGTCGGGCTCTGTCGGGCTCTGTCGGGCTCTGTCGGGCTCTACTGGGCCCTGTCGGGCCCTGTCGGGCTCTGTCGGGCTCTACTGGGCTCTGTCGGGCCCTGTCGGGCTCTTTCGGGCTCTACTGGGCCCTGTCGGGCGCTGTCGGGCTCTTTCGGGCCCTGTCGGGCTCTGTCGGGCTCTGTCGGGCTCTGTCGGGCTGTGTCGGGCTCTGTCGGGCTCTACTGGGCCCTGTCGGGCGCTGTCGGGCTCTGTCGGGCTCTGTCGGGCTCTGTCAGGCCCTGTCGGGCTCTGTCGGGCTCTACTGGGCCCTGTCGGGTTCTGTCGGTCTCTGTCGGGCTCTGTCGGGCTCTACTGGGCCCTGTCGGGCTCTGTCGGGCCCTGTCGGGCCCTGTCGGGCTCTGTCGGGCTCTGTCGGGCCCTGTCGGGCCCTGTCGGGCTCTGTCGGGCTGTGTCGGGCTGTGTCGGGCTCTGTCGGGCTCTACTGGGCTCTACTGGGCTCTGTCGGGCTCTGTCGGGCTCTGTCGGGCTCTACTGGGCCCTGTCGGGCCCTGTCGGGCTCTGTCGGGCTCTGTCGGGCTCTGTCGGGCTCTACTGGGCCCTGTCGGGCCCTGTCGGGCCCTGTCGGGCTCTGTCGGGCTCTGTCGGGCTCTGTCGGGCTCTACTGGGCTCTGTCGGGCCCTGTCGGGCCCTCTCGGTCTCTGTCGGGCCCTGTCGGGCTCTGTCGGGCTCTGTCGGGCTCTGTCGGGCTCTACTGGGCCCTGTCGGGACCTGTCGGGCCCTGTCGGGCTCTGTCGGGCTCTGTCGGGCTCTACTGGGCTCTGTCGGGCTCTGTCGGGCCCTGTCGGGCTCTGTCGGGCCCTGTCGGGCCCTGTCGGGCCCTGTCGGGCTCTGTCGGGCTCTACTGGGCTCTGTCGGGCTCTGTCGGGCTCTGTCGGGCTCTACTGGGCCCTGTCGGGCCCTGTCGGGCTCTGTCGGGCCCTGTCGGGCCCTGTCGGGCTCTGTCGGGCTCTGTCGGGCTCTGTCGGGCTCTACTGGGCTCTGTCGGGCTCTGTCGGGCTCTGTCGGGCTCTGTCGGGCTCTGTCGGGCTCTACTGGGCCCTGTCGGGCTCTTTCGGGCTCTGTGGGGCCCTGTCGGGCTCTGTCGGGCTCTGTCGGGCTCTGTCGGGCCCTGTCGGGCTCTACTGGGCCCTGTCGGGTTCTGTCGGTCTCTGTCGGGCTCTGTCGGGCCCTGTCGGGCTCTGTCGGGCTCTGTCGGGCTCTACTGGGCCCTGTCGGGCTCTGTCGGGCTCTGTCGGGCCCTGTCGGGCTCTGACGGGCTCTACTGGGCCCTGTCGGGCCCTGTCGGGCCCTGTCGGGCTCTGTCGGGCTCTGTCGGGCTCTGTCGGGCTCTACTGGGCTCTACTGGGCTCTGTCGGGCTCTACTGGGCCCTGTCGGGCTCTGTCAGGCTCTGTCGGGCCCTGTCGGGCCCTGTCGGGCTCTGTCGTGCCCTGTCGTGCCCTGTCGGGCTCTGTCGGGCTCTGTCGGGCCCTGTCGGGCTCTGTCGGGCTCTATCGGGCTCTACTGGGCCCTGTCGGGCTCTGTCGGGCCCTGTCGGGCTCTACTGGGCCCTGTCGGGCTCTGTCAGGCTCTGTCGGGCTCTGTCGGGCTCTGTCGGGCCCTGTCGGGCCCTGTCGGGCTCTGTCGGGCTCTGTCGGGCCCTGTCGGGCTCTGTCGGGCTCTGTCGGGCTCTATCGGGCTCTACTGGGCCCTGTCGGGCTCTGTCGGGCCCTGTCGGGCCCTGTCGGGCCCTGTCGGGCTCTGTCGGGCTCTGTCGGGCTCTACTGGGCCCTGTCGGGCTCTGTCGGACTCTGTCGGGCCCTGTCGGGCCCTGTCGGGCTCTGTCAGGCTCTGTCGGGCTCTGTCGGGCTCTAATGGGCCCTGTCGGGCCCTGTCGGGCCCTGTCGGGCTCTACTGGGCTCTACTGGGCTCTGTCGGGCTCTTTCGGGCTCTACTGGGCCCTGTCGGGCCCTGTCGGGCCCTGTCGGGCTCTGTCGGGCTCTGTCGGGCTCTGTCGGGCTCTACTGGGCTCTACTGGGCTCTGTCGGGCTCTGTCGGGCTCTACTGGGCCCTGTCGGGCCCTGTCGGGCTCTGTCGGGCCCTGTCGGGCTCTGTCGGGCCCTGTCGGGCCCTGTCGGGCCCTGTCGGGCTCTGTCGGGCCCTGTCGGGCTCTGTCGGGCTCTGTCGGGCTCTGTCGGGCTCTGTCGGGCCCTGTCGGGCCCTGTCGGGCTCTGTCAGGCTCTGTCGGGCTCTGTCGGGCTCTAATGGGCCCTGTCGGGCCCTGTCGGGCCCTGTCGGGCTCTACTGGGCTCTACTGGGCTCTGTCGGGCTCTGTCGGGCTCTACTGGGCCCTGTCGGGCCCTGTCGGGCCCTGTCGGGCCCTGTCGGGCTCTGTCGGGCTCTGTCGGGCTCTGTCGGGCCCTGTCGGGCTCTGTCGGGCTCTGTCGGGCTCTACTGGGCTCTACTGGGCTCTGTCGGGCTCTGTCGGGCTCTACTGGGCCCTGTCGGGCCCTGTCGGGCCCTGTCGGGCTCTATCGGGCTCTGTCGGGCTCTACTGGGCCCTGTCGGGCTTTGTCGGGCCCTGTCGGGCTCTGTCGGGCTCTACTGGGCTCTGTCGGGCCCTGTCGGGCTCTGTCGGGCCCTGTCGGGCCCTGTCGGGCTCTGTCGGGCCCTGTCGGCCTCTGTCGGGCTCTGTCGGGCTCTGTCGGGCTCTGTCGGGCTCTGTCGGGCTCTACTGGGCTCTGTCGGGCTCTGTCGGGCTCTGTCGGGCTCTGTCGGGCTCTACTGGGCCCTGTCGGGCTCTGTCGGGCTCTGTCGGGCCCTGTCGGGCTCTGTCGGGCTCTGTCGGGCTCTGTCGGGCTCTACTGGGCCCTGTCGGGCTCTGTCGGGCTCTGTCGGGCTCTGTCGGGCTCTGTCGGGCCCTGTTGGGCTCTGTCGGGCTCTACTGGGCCCTGTCGGGCCCTGTCGGGCTCTGTCGGGCTCTGTCGGGCTCTGTCGGGCTCTACTGGGCCCTGTCGGGCTCTGTCGGGCTCTGTCGGGCTCTGTCGGGCTCTGTCGGGCCCTGTCGGGCTCTGTCGGGCTCTACTGGGCTCTGTCGGGCTCTGTCGGGCTCTGTCGGGCCCTGTCGGGCCCTGTCGGGCCCTGTCGGGCTCTGTCGGGCTCTGTCGGGCTCTGTCGGGCTCTACTGGGCTCTACTGGGCTCTGTCGGGCTCTGTCGGGCTCTGTCGGGCTCTACTGGGCCCTGTCGGGCCCTGTCGGGCTCTGTCGGGCTCTGTCGGGCTCTGTCGGGCTCTACTGGGCCCTGTCGGGCCCTGTTGGGCTCTGTCGTACCCTGTCGGGCCCTGTCGGGCTCTGTCGGGCCCTGTCGGGCCCTGTCGGGCTCTGTCGGGCTCTACTGGGCTCTGTCGGGCTCTACTGGGCCCTGTCGGGCTCTACTGGGCCCTGTCGGGCCCTGTCGGGCCCTGTCGGGCTCTGTCGGGCTCTGTCGGGCTCTGTCGGGCTCTACTGGGCCCTGTCGGGCCCTGTCGGGCCCTGTCGGGCTCTGTCGGGCCCTGTCGGGCCCTGTCGGGCTCTGTCGGGCTCTGTCGGGCTCTGTCGGGCTCTACTGGGCCCTGTCGGGCCCTGTCGGGCCCTGTCGGGCTCTGTCGGGCTCTGTCGGGCTCTGTCGGGCTCTACTGGGCTCTGTCGGGCTCTGTCGGGCTTTGTCGGGCTCTGTTGGGCTCTACTGGGCCCTGTCAGGTTCTGTCGGGCCCTGTCGGGCTCTGTCGGGCTCTGTCGGGCTCTGTCGGGCTCTACTGGGCTCTGTCGGGTTCTACTGGGCTCTACTGGGCCCTGTCGGGCTCTGTCGGGCTCTGTCGGGCTCTGTCGGGCCCTGTCGGGCTCTGTCGGGCTCTGTCGGGCTCTGTCGGGCCCTGTCGGGCCCTGTCGGGCTCTGTCGGGCTCTGTCGGTCCCTGTCGGGCTCTGTCGGGCTCTGTCGGGCTCTGTCGGGCTCTACTGGGCCCTGTCGGGCTCTGTCGGGCTCTGTCGGGCTCTGTCGGGCCCTGTCGGGCTCTGTCGGGCCCTGTCGGGCCCTGTCGGGCCCTGTCGGGCTCTGTCGGGCTGTGTCGGGCTCTGTCGGGCTCTACTGGGCCCTGTCGGGCCCTGTCGGGCTCTGTCGGGCTCTGTCGGGCTCTGTCGGGCTCTGTCGGGCTCTACTGGGCCCTGTTGGGCCCTGTCGGGCTCTGTCGGGCCCTGTCGGGCTCTGTCGGGCCCTGTCGGGCCCTGTCGGGCCCTGTCGGGCTCTGTCGGGCTCTGTCGGGCTCTGTCGGGCTCTACTGGGCCCTGTCGGGCCCTGTCGGGCCCTGTCGGGCTCTGTCGTACCCTGTCGGGCCCTGTCGGGCCCTGTCGGGCCCTGTCGGGCCCTGTCGGGCTCTGTCGGGCTCTACTGGGCTCTGTCGGGCTCTACTGGGCCCTGTCGGGCTCTACTGGGCCCTGTCGGGCCCTGTCGGGCCCTGTCGGGCCCTGTCGGGCTCTGTCGGGCTCTGTCGGGCTCTGTCGGGCTCTACTGGGCTCTGTCGGGACCTGTCGGGCCCTGTCGGGCTCTGTCGGGCCCTGTCGGGCCCTGTCGGGCTCTGTCGGGCTCTGTCGGGCTCTGTCGGGCTCTACTGGGCCCTGTCGGGCCCTGTCGGGCTCTGTCGGGCTCTGTCGGGCTCTGTCGGGCTCTACTGGGCTCTGTCGGGCTCTGTTGGGCTTTGTCGGGCTCTGTTGGGCTCTACTGGGCCCTGTCAGGTTCTGTCGGGCCCTGTCGGGCTCTGTCGGGCTCTGTCGGGCTCTGTCGGGCTCTACTGGGCTCTGTCGGGTTCTACTGGGCTCTACTGGGCCCTGTCGGGCTCTGTCGGGCTCTGTCGGGCCCTGTCGGGCTCTGTCGGGCTCTGTCGGGCTCTGTCGGGCCCTGTCGGGCCCTGTCGGGCTCTGTCGGGCTCTGTCGGTCCCTGTCGGGCTCTGTCGGGCTCTGTCGGGCTCTGTCGGGCTCTACTGGGCCCTGTCGGGCTCTGTCGGGCTCTGTCGGGCCCTGTCGGGCCCTGTCGGGCTCTGTCGGGCCCTGTCGGGCCCTGTCGGGCCCTGTCGGGCTCTGTCGGGCTGTGTCGGGCTCTGTCGGGCTCTACTGGGCCCTGTCGGGCCCTGTCGGGCTCTGTCGGGCTCTGTCGGGCTCTGTCGGGCTCTACTGGGCCCTGTCGGGCCCTGTCGGGCTCTGTCGGGCTCTGTCGGGCCCTGTCGGGCTCTGTCGGGCCCTGTCGGGCCCTGTCGGGCCCTGTCGGGCTCTGTCGGGCTCTGTCGGGCTCTGTCGGGCTCTACTGGGCCCTGTCGGGCCCTGTCGGGCTCTGTCGGGCTCTGTCGGGCTCTGTCGGGCTCTACTGGGCCCTGTCGGGCCCTGTCGGGCTCTGTCGGGCTCTACTGGGCTCTGTCGGGCCCTGTCGGGCTCTGTCGGGCTCTACTGGGCCCTGTCGGGCGCTGTCGGGCTCTTTCGGGCCCTGTCGGGCTCTGTCGGGCTCTGTCGGGCTGTGTCGGGCTGTGTCGGGCTCTGTCGGGCTCTACTGGGCCCTGTCGGGCGCTGTCGGGCTCTGTCGGGCTCTGTCGGGCTCTGTCAGGCCCTGTCGGGCTCTGTCGGGCTCTACTGGGCCCTGTCGGGTTCTGTCGGTCTCTGTCGGGCTCTGTCGGGCTCTACTGGGCCCTGTCGGGCTCTGTCGGGCCCTGTCGGGCCCTGTCGGGCTCTGTCGGGCTCTGTCGGGCCCTGTCGGGCCCTGTCGGGCTCTGTCGGGCTGTGTCGGGCTGTGTCGGGCTCTGTCGGGCTCTACTGGGCTCTACTGGGCTCTGTCGGGCTCTGTCGGGCTCTGTCGGGCTCTACTGGGCCCTGTCGGGCCCTGTCGGGCTCTGTCGGGCTCTGTCGGGCTCTGTCGGGCTCTACTGGGCCCTGTCGGGCCCTGTCGGGCCCTGTCGGGCTCTGTCGGGCTCTGTCGGGCTCTGTCGGGCTCTACTGGGCCCTCTCGGTCTCTGTCGGGCCCTCTCGGTCTCTGTCGGGCCCTGTCGGGCTCTGTCGGGCTCTGTCGGGCTCTGTCGGGCTCTACTGGGCCCTGTCGGGACCTGTCGGGCCCTGTCGGGCTCTGTCGGGCTCTGTCGGGCTCTACTGGGCTCTGTCGGGCTCTGTCGGGCCCTGTCGGGCTCTGTCGGGCCCTGTCGGGCCCTGTCGGGCTCTGTCGGGCTCTGTCGGGCTCTACTGGGCTCTGTCGGGCTCTGTCGGGCTCTGTCGGGCTCTACTGGGCCCTGTCGGGCCCTGTCGGGCTCTGTCGGGCCCTGTCGGGCCCTGTCGGGCTCTGTCGGGCTCTGTCGGGCTCTGTCGGGCTCTACTGGGCTCTGTCGGGCTCTGTCGGGCTCTGTCGGGCTCTGTCGGGCTCTGTCGGGCTCTACTGGGCCCTGTCGGGCTCTTTCGGGCTCTGTGGGGCCCTGTCGGGCTCTGTCGGGCTCTGTCGGGCTCTGTCGGGCCCTGTCGGGCTCTACTGGGCCCTGTCGGGTTCTGTCGGTCTCTGTCGGGCTCTGTCGGGCCCTGTCGGGCTCTGTCGGGCTCTGTCGGGCTCTACTGGGCCCTGTCGGGCTCTGTCGGGCTCTGTCGGGCCCTGTCGGGCTCTGACGGGCTCTACTGGGCCCTGTCGGGCCCTGTCGGGCCCTGTCGGGCTCTGTCGGGCTCTGTCGGGCTCTGTCGGGCTCTACTGGGCTCTACTGGGCTCTGTCGGGCTCTACTGGGCCCTGTCGGGCTCTGTCAGGCTCTGTCGGGCCCTGTCGGGCCCTGTCGGGCTCTGTCGTGCCCTGTCGTGCCCTGTCGGGCTCTGTCGGGCTCTGTCGGGCCCTGTCGGGCTCTGTCGGGCTCTATCGGGCTCTACTGGGCCCTGTCGGGCTCTGTCGGGCCCTGTCGGGCTCTACTGGGCCCTGTCGGGCTCTGTCAGGCTCTGTCGGGCTCTGTCGGGCTCTGTCGGGCCCTGTCGGGCCCTGTCGGGCTCTGTCGGGCTCTGTCGGGCCCTGTCGGGCTCTGTCGGGCTCTGTCGGGCTCTATCGGGCTCTACTGGGCCCTGTCGGGCTCTGTCGGGCCCTGTCGGGCCCTGTCGGGCCCTGTCGGGCTCTGTCGGGCTCTGTCGGGCTCTACTGGGCCCTGTCGGGCTCTGTCGGACTCTGTCGGGCCCTGTCGGGCCCTGTCGGGCTCTGTCAGGCTCTGTCGGGCTCTGTCGGGCTCTAATGGGCCCTGTCGGGCCCTGTCGGGCCCTGTCGGGCTCTACTGGGCTCTACTGGGCTCTGTCGGGCTCTTTCGGGCTCTACTGGGCCCTGTCGGGCCCTGTCGGGCCCTGTCGGGCTCTGTCGGGCTCTGTCGGGCTCTGTCGGGCTCTACTGGGCTCTACTGGGCTCTGTCGGGCTCTGTCGGGCTCTACTGGGCCCTGTCGGGCCCTGTCGGGCTCTATCGGGCTCTGTCGGGCTCTACTGGGCCCTGTCGGGCTCTACTGGGCCCTGTCGGGCTCTGTCGGGCTCTGTCGGGCTCTGTCGGGCCCTGTCGGGCCCTGTCGGGCTCTGTCGGGCCCTGTCGGGCTCTGTCGGGCTCTGTCGGGCTCTGTCGGGCTCTACTGGGCTCTGTCGGGCTCTGTCGGGCTCTGTCGGGCTCTGTCGGGCTCTGCTGGGCCCTGTCGGGCTCTGTCGGGCTCTGTCGGGCCCTGTCGGGCTCTGTCGGGCTCTACTGGGCCCTGTCGGGTTCTGTCGGGCTCTGTCGGGCTCTGTCGGGCTCTACTGGGCCCTGTCGGGCTCTGTCGGGCTCTGTCGGGCCCTGTCGGGCTCTGTCGGGCTCTGTCGGGCCCTGTCGGGCCCTGTCGGGCTCTGTCGGGCTCTGTCGGGCTGTGTCGGGCTCTGTCGGGCTCTACTGGGCTCTACTGGGCTCTGTCGGGCTCTGTCGGGCTCTGTCGGGCTATACTGGGCCCTGTCGGGCCCTGTCGGGCTCTGTCGGGCTCTGTCGGGCTCTGTCGGGCTCTACTGGGCCCTGTCGGGCCCTGTCGGGCCCTGTCGGGCTCTGTCGGGCTCTGTCGGGCTCTGTCGGGCTCTACTGGGCTCTGTCGGGCCCTGTCGGGCCCTGTCGGGCCCTCTCGGTCTCTGTCGGGCCCTGTCGGGCTCTGTCGGGCTGTGTCGGGCTCTACTGGGCCCTGTCGGGCCCTGTCGGGCCCTGTCGGGCTCTGTCGGGCTCTGTCGGGCTCTGTCGGGCTCTACTGGGCTCTGTCGGGCTCTGTCGGGCCCTGTCGGGCTCTGTCGGGCTCTACTGGGCCCTGTCGGGCCCTGTCGGACCCTGTCGGGCTCTGTCGGGCTCTGTCGGGCTCTGTCGGGCTCTACTGGGCTCTGTCGGGCTCTGTCGGGCCCTGTCGGGCCCTGTCGGGCTCTGTCGGGCTCTGTCGGGCTCTACTGGGCTCTGTCGGGCTCTGTCGGGCTCTGTCGGGCTCTGTCGGGCTCTACTGGGCCCTGTCGGGCTCTGTCGGGCTCTGTCGGGCCCTGTCGGGCCCTGTCGGGCCCTGTCGGGCTCTGTCGGGCTCTGTCGGGCTCTGTCGGGCTCTACTGGGCTCTGTCGGGCTCTGTCGGGCTCTGTCGGGCTCTGTCGGGCTCTACTGGGCCCTGTCGGGCTCTTTCGGGCTCTGTGGGGCCCTGTCGGGCTCTGTCGGGCTCTGTCGGGCTCTGTCGGGCCCTGTCGGGCCCTGTCGGGCTCTGTCGGGCCCTGTTGGGCCCTGTCGGGCTCTGTCGGGCTCTGTCGGGCCCTGTCGGGCTCTGTCGGGCTCTGTCGGGCTCTACTGGGCCCTGTCGGGCCCTGTCGGGCCCTGTCGGGCTCTGTCGGGCACTGCTGGGCCCTGTCGGGCCCTGTCGGGCCCTGTCGGGCTCTGTCGGGCTCTGTCGGGCTCTGTCGGGCTCTACTGGGCTCTACTGGGCTCTGTCGGGCTCTACTGGGCCCTGTCGGGCTCTGTCAGGCTCTGTCGGGCTCTGTCAGGCTCTGTCGGGCTCTGTCGGGCTCTGTCGTGCCCTGTCGGGCTCTGTCGGGCTCTGTCGGGCCCTGTCGGGCTCTGTCGGGCTCTATCGGGCTCTACTGGGCCCTGTCGGGCTCTGTCGGGCCCTGTCGGGCTCTACTGGGCCCTGTCGGGCTCTGTCAGGCTCTGTCGCGCTCTGTCGGGCTCTGTCGGGCCCTGTCGGGCCCTGTCGGGCCCTGTCGGGCCCTGTCGGGCTCTGTCGGGCTCTGTCGGGCCCTGTCGGGCTCTGTCGGGCTCTGTCGGGCTCTGTCGTGCCCTGTCGGGCTCTGTCGGGCTCTGTCGGGCCCTGTCGGGCTCTGTCGGGCTCTATCGGGCTCTACTGGGCCCTGTCGGGCTCTGTCGGGCCCTGTCGGGCTCTACTGGGCCCTGTCGGGCTCTGTCAGGCTCTGTCGGGCTCTGTCGGGCCCTGTCGGGCCCTGTCGGGCCCTGTCGGGCCCTGTCGGGCTCTGTCGGGCTCTGTCGGGCCCTGTCGGGCTCTGTCGGGCTCTGTCGGGCTCTATCGGGCTCTACTGGGCCCTGTCGGGCCCTGTCGGGCCCTGTCGGGCTCTGTCGGGCTCTACTGGGCCCTGTCGGGCTCTGTCGGACTCTGTCGGGCCCTGTCGGGCTCTGTCGGGCTCTGTCAGGCTCTGTCGGGCTCTGTCGGGCTCTAATGGGCCCTGTCGGGCCCTGTCGGGCCCTGTCGGGCTCTACTGGGCTCTACTGGGCTCTGTCGGGCTCTTTCGGGCTCTACTGGGCCCTGTCGGGCCCTGTCGGGCCCTGTCGGGCTCTGTCGGGCCCTGTCGGGCCCTGTCGGGCTCTGTCGGGCTCTGTCGGGCTCTGTCGGGCTCTACTGGGCTCTACTGGGCTCTGTCGGGCTCTGTCGGGCTCTACTGGGCCCTGTCGGGCCCTGTCGGGCTCTATCGGGCTCTGTCGGGCTCTACTGGGCCCTGTCGGGCTCTACTGGGCCCTGTCGGGCCCTGTCGGGCCCTGTCGGGCCCTGTCGGGCTCTGTCGGGCTCTGTCGGGCTCTGTCGGGCTCTACTGGGCTCTGTCGGGCTCTGTCGGGCTCTGTCGGGCTCTGCTGGGCCCTGTCGGGCTCTGTCGGGCTCTGTCGGGCCCTGTCGGGCTCTGTCGGGCTCTACTGGGCCCTGTCGGGTTCTGTCGGGCTCTGTCGGGCTCTGTCGGGCTCTACTGGGCCCTGTCGGGCTCTGTCGGGCTCTGTCGGGCCCTGTCGGGCTCTGTCGGGCTCTGTCGGGCCCTGTCGGGCCCTGTCGGGCTCTGTGGGGCTCTGTCGGGCTGTGTCGGGCTCTGTCGGGCTCTACTGGGCTCTACTGGGCTCTGTCGGGCTCTGTCGGGCTCTGTCGGGCTATACTGGGCCCTGTCGGGCCCTGTCGGGCTCTGTCGGGCTCTGTCGGGCTCTGTCGGGCTCTACTGGGCCCTGTCGGGCCCTGTCGGGCCCTGTCGGGCTCTGTCGGGCTCTGTCGGGCTCTGTCGGGCTCTACTGGGCTCTGTCGGGCTCTGTCGGGCCCTGTCGGGCTCTGTCGGGCTCTACTGGGCCCTGTCGGGCCCTGTCGGACCCTGTCGGGCTCTGTCGGGCTCTGTCGGGCTCTGTCGGGCTCTACTGGGCTCTGTCGGGCTCTGTCGGGCTCTGTCGGGCTCTGTCGGGCTCTACTGGGCCCTGTCGGGCCCTGTCGGGCCCTGTCGGGCTCTGTCGGGCTCTGTCGGGCTCTGTCGGGCTCTACTGGGCTCTGTCGGGCCCTGTCGGGCCCTGTCGGGCCCTCTCGGTCTCTGTCGGGCCCTGTCGGGCTCTGTCGGGCTGTGTCGGGCTCTACTGGGCCCTGTCGGGCCCTGTCGGGCCCTGTCGGGCTCTGTCGGGCTCTGTCGGGCTCTGTCGGGCTCTACTGGGCTCTGTCGGGCTCTGTCGGGCCCTGTCGGGCTCTGTCGGGCTCTACTGGGCCCTGTCGGGCCCTGTCGGACCCTGTCGGGCTCTGTCGGGCTCTGTCGGGCTCTGTCGGGCTCTACTGGGCTCTGTCGGGCTCTGTCGGGCCCTGTCGGGCTCTGTCGGGCTCTGTCGGGCCCTGTCGGGCCCTGTCGGGCTCTGTCGGGCTCTGTCGGGCTCTACTGGGCTCTGTCGGGCTCTGTCGGGCTCTGTCGGGCTCTGTCGGGCTCTACTGGGCCCTGTCGGGCTCTGTCGGGCTCTGTCGGGCCCTGTCGGGCCCTGTCGGGCCCTGTCGGGCTCTGTCGGGCTCTGTCGGGCTCTGTCGGGCTCTACTGGGCTCTGTCGGGCTCTGTCGGGCTCTGTCGGGCTCTGTCGGGCTCTACTGGGCCCTGTCGGGCTCTTTCGGGCTCTGTGGGGCCCTGTCGGGCTCTGTCGGGCTCTGTCGGGCTCTGTCGGGCCCTGTCGGGCCCTGTCGGGCTCTGTCGGGCCCTGTTGGGCCCTGTCGGGCTCTGTCGGGCTCTGTCGGGCCCTGTCGGGCTCTGTCGGGCTCTGTCGGGCTCTACTGGGCCCTGTCGGGCCCTGTCGGGCCCTGTCGGGCTCTGTCGGGCTCTACTGGGCCCTGTCGGGCCCTGTCGGGCCCTGTCGGGCCCTGTCGGGCTCTGTCGGGCTCTGTCGGGCTCTGTCGGGCTCTACTGGGCTCTACTGGGCTCTGTCGGGCTCTACTGGGCCCTGTCGGGCTCTGTCAGGCTCTGTCGGGCTCTGTCGGGCCCTGTCGGGCTCTGTCGGGCTCTGTCGTGCCCTGTCGGGCTCTGTCGGGCTCTGTCGGGCCCTGTCGGGCTCTGTCGGGCTCTATCGGGCTCTACTGGGCCCTGTCGGGCTCTGTCGGGCCCTGTCGGGCTCTACTGGGCCCTGTCGGGCTCTGTCAGGCTCTGTCGCGCTCTGTCGGGCTCTGTCGGGCCCTGTCGGGCCCTGTCGGGCCCTGTCGGGCCCTGTCGGGCTCTGTCGGGCTCTGTCGGGCCCTGTCGGGCTCTGTCGGGCTCTGTCGGGCTCTGTCGTGCCCTGTCGGGCTCTGTCGGGCTCTGTCGGGCCCTGTCGGGCTCTGTCGGGCTCTATCGGGCTCTACTGGGCCCTGTCGGGCTCTGTCGGGCCCTGTCGGGCTCTACTGGGCCCTGTCGGGCTCTGTCAGGCTCTGTCGGGCTCTGTCGGGCCCTGTCGGGCCCTGTCGGGCCCTGTCGGGCCCTGTCGGGCTCTGTCGGGCTCTGTCGGGCCCTGTCGGGCTCTGTCGGGCTCTGTCGGGCTCTATCGGGCTCTACTGGGCCCTGTCGGGCCCTGTCGGGCCCTGTCGGGCTCTGTCGGGCTCTACTGGGCCCTGTCGGGCTCTGTCGGACTCTGTCGGGCCCTGTCGGGCCCTGTTGGGCTCTGTCAGGCTCTGTCGGGCTCTGTCGGGCTCTAATGGGCCCTGTCGGGCCCTGTCGGGCCCTGTCGGGCTCTACTGGGCTCTACTGGGCTCTGTCGGGCTCTTTCGGGCTCTACTGGGCCCTGTCGGGCCCTGTCGGGCCCTGTCGGGCTCTGTCGGGCCCTGTCGGGCCCTGTCGGGCTCTGTCGGGCTCTGTCGGGCTCTGTCGGGCTCTACTGGGCTCTACTGGGCTCTGTCGGGCTCTGTCGGGCTCTACTGGGCCCTGTCGGGCCCTGTCGGGCTCTATCGGGCTCTGTCGGGCTCTACTGGGCCCTGTCGGGCTCTACTGGGCCCTGTCGGGCCCTGTCGGGCCCTGTCGGGCCCTGTCGGGCTCTGTCGGGCTCTGTCGGGCTCTGTCGGGCTCTACTGGGCTCTGTCGGGCTCTGTCGGGCTCTGTCGGGCTCTGCTGGGCCCTGTCGGGCTCTGTCGGGCTCTGTCGGGCTCTGTCGGGCCCTGTCGGGCTCTGTCGGGCTCTACTGGGCCCTGTCGGGTTCTGTCGGGCTCTGTCGGGCTCTGTCGGGCTCTACTGGGCCCTGTCGGGCTCTGTCGGGCTCTGTCGGGCCCTGTCGGGCTCTGTCGGGCTCTGTCGGGCCCTGTCGGGCCCTGTCGGGCTCTGTGGGGCTCTGTCGGGCTGTGTCGGGCTCTGTCGGGCTCTACTGGGCTCTACTGGGCTCTGTCGGGCTCTGTCGGGCTCTGTCGGGCTATACTGGGCCCTGTCGGGCCCTGTCGGGCTCTGTCGGGCCCTGTCGGGCTCTGTCGGGCTCTGTCGGGCTCTGTCGGGCTCTACTGGGCCCTGTCGGGCCCTGTCGGGCCCTGTCGGGCTCTGTCGGGCTCTGTCGGGCTCTGTCGGGCTCTACTGGGCTCTGTCGGGCTCTGTCGGGCCCTGTCGGGCTCTGTCGGGCTCTACTGGGCCCTGTCGGGCCCTGTCGGACCCTGTCGGGCTCTGTCGGGCTCTGTCGGGCTCTGTCGGGCTCTGTCGGGCTCTACTGGGCTCTGTCGGGCTCTGTCGGGCCCTGTCGGGCTCTGTCGGGCCCTGTCGGGCCCTGTCGGGCCCTGTCGGGCTCTGTCGGGCTCTGTCGGGCTCTACTGGGCTCTGTCGGGCTCTGTCGGGCTCTGTCGGGCTCTGTCGGGCTCTACTGGGCCCTGTCGGGCTCTGTCGGGCTCTGTCGGGCCCTGTCGGGCCCTGTCGGGCTCTGTCGGGCTCTGTCGGGCTCTGTCGGGCTCTACTGGGCTCTGTCGGGCTCTGTCGGGCTCTGTCGGGCTCTGTCGGTCTCTACTGGGCCCTGTCGGGCTCTTTCGGGCTCTGTGGGGCCCTGTCGGGCTCTGTCGGGCTCTGTCGGGCTCTGTCGGGCCCTGTCGGGCTCTGTCGGGCCCTGTTGGGCCCTGTCGGGCTCTGTCGGGCCCTGTCGGGCCCTGTCGGGCTCTGTCGGGCTCTGTCGGGCTCTACTGGGCCCTGTCGGGCTCTGTCGGGCTCTGTCGGGCCCTGTCGGGCCCTGTCGGGCTCTGTCGGGCTCTACTGGGCCCTGTCGGGCCCTGTCGGGCCCTGTCGGGCTCTATCGGGCTCTGTCGGGCTCTGTCGGGCTCTGACGGGCCCTGTCGGGCCCTGTCGGGCTCTGTCGGGCTCTGTCGGGCCCTGTCGGGCTCTGTCGGGCTCTGTCGGGCTGTGTCGGGCCCTGTCGGGCCCTGTCGGGCTCTGTCGGGCCCTGTCGGGCTCTGTCGGGCTCTGTCGGGCTCTGTCGGGCTCTACTGGGCTCTGTCGGGCTCTGTCGGGCTCTGTCGGGCTCTGTCGGGCTCTGCTGGGCTCTGCTGGGCCCTGTCGGGCTCTGTCGGGCTCTGTCGGGCTCTGTCGGGCTCTAATGGGCCCTGTCGGGCTCTGTCAGGCTCTGTCGGGCTCTGTCGGGCTCTGTCGGGCTCTGCTGGGCTCTGCTGGGCCCTGTCGGGCTCTGTCAGGCTCTGTCGGGCTCTGTCGGGCTCTGTCGGGCCCTGTCGGGCCCTGTCGGGCTCTGTCGGGCTCTGTCGGGCCCTGTCGGGCTCTGTCGGGCTCTGTCGGGCTCTATCGGGCTCTACTGGGCCCTGTCGGGCTCTGTCGGGCCCTGTCGGGCCCTGTCGGGCCCTGTCGGGCTCTGTCGGGCTCTGTCGGGCTCTACTGGGCCCTGTCGGGCTCTGTCGGGCCCTGTCGGGCCCTGTCGGGCTCTGTCAGGCTCTGTCGGGCTCTGTCGGGCTCTAATGGGCCCTGTCGGGCCCTGTCGGGCCCTGTCGGGCTCTACTGGGCTCTACTGGGCTCTGTCGGGCTCTTTCGGGCTCTACTGGGCCCTGTCGGGCTCTCTCGGGCCCTGTCGGGCTCTGTCGGGCTCTGTCGGGCTCTACTGGGCTCTACTGGGCTCTGTCGGGCTCTGTCGGGCTCTACTGGGCCCTGTCGGGCCCTCTCGGGCTCTATCGGGCTCTGTCGGGCCCTGTCGGGCCCTGTCGGGCCCTGTCGGGCTCTGTCGGGCCCTGTCGGGCTCTGTCGGGCTCTGTCGGGCCCTGTCGGGCTCTGTCGGGCTCTGTCGGGCTCTGTCGGGCTCTGTCGGGCCCTGTCGGGCCCTCTCGGGCTCTGTCGGGCCCTGTCGGGCTCTGTCGGGCTCTGTCGGGCTCTGTCGGGCTCTACTGGGCTCTGTCGGGCTCTGTCGGGCTCTGTCGGGCTCTGCTGGGCTCTGCTGGGCCCTGTCGGGCTCTGTCGGGCTCTGTCGGGCTCTGTCGGGCTCTGTCGGGCTCTAATGGGCCCTGTCGGGCTCTGTCGGGCTCTGTCGGGCTCTGTCGGGCTCTGCTGGGCCCTGTCGGGCTCTGTCGGGCTCTGTCGGGCTCTGTCGGGCTCTGTCGGGCTCTGTCGGGCTCTGCTGGGCACTGTCGGGCTCTGTCGGGCTCTGTCGGGCTCTGTCGGGCTCTGTCGGGCTCTGCTGGCCTCTGCTGGGCCCTGTCGGGCTCTGTCGGGCTCTGTCGGGCTCTGCTGGGCTCTGCTGGGCTCTGTCGGGCTCTGTCGGGCTCTGTCGGGCTCTACTGGGCTCTGTCGGGCTCTGTCGGGCTCTGTCGGGCTCTGTCGGGCTCTGTCGGGCTCTGCTGGGCCCTGTCGGGCTCTGTCGGGCTCTGTCGGGCCCTGTCGGGCTCTGTCGGGCTCTGTCGGGCTCTGTCGGGCTCTGTCGGGCCCTGTCGGGCTCTGTCGGGCTCTGTCGGGCCCTGTCGGGCTCTGTCGGGCTCTGTCGGGCCCTGTCGGGCCCTGTCGGGCTCTGTCGGGCTCTGTCGGGCTCTAATGGGCCCTGTCGGGCCCTGTCGGGCCCTGTCGGGCTCTACTGGGCTCTACTGGGCTCTGTCGGGCTCTGTCGGGCTCTACTGGGCCCTGTCGGGCCCTGTCGGGCCCTGTCGGGCTCTGTCGGGCCCTGTCGGGCCCTGTCGGGCTCTGTCGGGCTCTGTCGGGCTCTGTCGGGCTCTGTCGGGCTCTACTGGGCTCTACTGGGCTCTGTCGGGCTCTGTCGGGCTCTACTGGGCCCTGTCGGGCCCTGTCGGGCTCTATCGGGCTCTGTCGGGCTCTACTGGGCCCTGTCGGGCTCTGTCGGGCCCTGTCGGGCCCTGTCGGGCTCTGTCGGGCCCTGTCGGGCCCTGTCGGGCCCTGTCGGCCTCTGTCGGGCTCTGTCGGGCTCTACTGGGCTCTGTCGGGCTCTGTCGGGCTCTGTCGGGCTCTACTGGGCCCTGTCGGGCTCTGTCGGGCTCTGTCGGGCTCTGTCGGGCCCTGTCGGGCTCTGTCGGGCTCTGTCGGGCTCTGTCGGGCTCTGTCGGGCTCTACTGGGCCCTGTCGGGCTCTGTCGGGCTCTGTCGGGCTCTGTCGGGCTCTGTCGGGCCCTGTTGGGCTCTGTCGGGCTCTACTGGGCCCTGTCGGGCCCTGTCGGGCTCTGTCGGGCTCTGTCGGGCTCTGTCGGGCTCTACTGGGCCCTGTCGGGCGCTGTCGGGCTCTGTCGGGCTCTGTCGGGCTCTGTCGGGCCCTGTCGGGCTCTGTCGGGGTCTACTGGGCCCTGTCGGGTTCTGTCGGGCTCTGTCGGGCTCTGTCGGGCTCTACTGGGCCCTGTCGGGCTCTGTCGGGCCCTGTCGGGCTCTGTCGGGCTCTGTCGGGCTCTGTCGGGCCCTGTCGGGCCCTGTCGGGCTCTGTCGGGCCCTGTCGGGCTCTGTCGGGCTCTGTCGGGCTCTGTCGGGCTCTGTCGGGCTCTACTGGGCTCTACTGGGCTCTGTCGGGCTCTGTCGGGCTCTACTGGGCCCTGTCGGGCCCTGTCGGGCTCTGTCGGGCTCTGTCGGGCTCTGTCGGGCTCTACTGGGCCCTGTCGGGCCCTGTCGGGCTCTGTCGGGCCCTGTCGGGCTCTGTCGGGCCCTGTCGGGCTCTGTCGGGCTCTGTCGGGCTCTGTCGGGCTCTACTGGGCTCTGTCGGGCCCTGTCGGGCCCTGTCGGGCCCTGTCGGGCTCTGTCGGGCCCTGTCGGGCCCTGTCGGGCTCTGTCGGGCTCTGTCGGGCTCTACTGGGCCCTGTCGGGCCCTGTCGGGCCCTGTCGGGCTCTGTCGGGCTCTGTCGGGCTCTGTCGGGCTCTACTGGGCTCTGTCGGGCTCTGTCGGGCTTTGTCGGGCTCTGTTGGGCTCTACTGGGCCCTGTCGGGCTCTGTCGGGCCCTGTCGGGCTCTGTCGGGCTCTGTCGGGCCCTGTCGGGCTCTGTCGGGCTCTGTCGGGCTCTGTCGGGCTCTGTCGGGCCCTGTCGGGCCCTGTCGGGCCCTGTCGGGCTCTGTCGGGCTCTGTCGGGCCCTGTCGGGCCCTGTCGGGCTCTGTCGGGCTCTGTCGGTCCCTGTCGGGCTCTGTCGGGCTCTGTCGGGCTCTGTCGGGCTCTACTGGGCCCTGTCGGGCTCTGTCGGGCTCTGTCGGGCCCTGTCGGGCTCTGTCGGGCCCTGTCGGGCTCTGTCGGGCTCTGTCGGGCTGTGTCGGGCTCTGTCGGGCTCTACTGGGCTCTACTGGGCTCTGTCGGGCTCTGTCGGGCTCTGTCGGGCTCTACTGGGCCCTGTCGGGCCCTGTCGGGCTCTGTCGGGCTCTGTCGGGCTCTGTCGGGCTCTGTCGGGCTCTACTGGGCCCTGTCGGGCCCTGTCGGGCTCTGTCGGGCTCTGTCGGGCCCTGTCGGGCCCTGTCGGGCCCTGTCGGGCTCTGTCGGGCTCTGTCGGGCTCTACTGGGCCCTGTCGGGCCCTGTCGGGCCCTGTCGGGCTCTGTCGGGCTCTACTGGGCTCTGTCGGGCCCTGTCGGGCCCTGTCGGGCTCTGTCGGGCTCTGTCGGGCCCTGTCGGGCCCTGTCGGGCCCTGTCGGGCTCTGTCGGGCTCTGTCGGGCTCTACTGGGCTCTGTCGGGCTCTGTCGGGCTCTGTCGGGCTCTGTCGGGCTCTACTGGGCCCTGTCGGGCTCTTTCGGGCTCTGTGGGGCCCTGTCGGGCTCTGTCGGGCTCTGTCGGGCTCTGTCGGGCCCTGTCGGGCTCTGTCGGGCCCTGTCGGGCTCTGTCGGGCTCTGTCGGGCCCTGTCGGGCTCTGTCGGGCTCTGTCGGGCTCTGTCGGGCTCTACTGGGCCCTGTCGGGCGCTGTCGGGCTCTGTCGGGCTCTGTCGGGCTCTGTCGGGCCCTGTCGGGCTCTGTCGGGCTCTACTGGGCCCTGTCGGGTTCTGTCGGGCTCTGTCGGGCTCTGTCGGGCTCTACTGGGCCCTGTCGGGCTCTGTCGGGCCCTGTCGGGCCCTGTCGGGCTCTGTCGGGCTCTGTCGGGCCCTGTCGGGCCCTGTCGGGCTCTGTCGGGCTCTGTCGGGCTCTGTCGGGCTCTATCGGGCTCTACTGGGCCCTGTCGGGCTCTGTCGGGCCCTGTCGGGCCCTGTCGGGCCCTCTCGGGCTCTATCGGGCTCTGTCGGGCCCTGTCGGGCCCTGTCGGGCCCTGTCGGGCTCTGTCGGGCCCTGTCGGGCTCTGTCGGGCTCTGTCGGGCCCTGTCGGGCTCTGTCGGGCTCTGTCGGGCTCTGTCGGGCTCTGTCGGGCCCTGTCGGGCCCTCTCGGGCTCTGTCGGGCCCTGTCGGGCTCTGTCGGGCTCTGTCGGGCTCTGTCGGGCTCTACTGGGCTCTGTCGGGCTCTGTCGGGCTCTGCTGGGCTCTGCTGGGCCCTGTCGGGCTCTGTCGGGCTCTGTCGGGCTCTGTCGGGCTCTGTCGGGCTCTGTCGGGCTCTGCTGGGCCCTGTCGGGCTCTGTCGGGCTCTGTCGGGCTCTGTCGGGCTCTGCTGGCCTCTGCTGGGCCCTGTCGGGCTCTGTCGGGCTCTGTCGGGCTCTGCTGGGCTCTGCTGGGCTCTGCTGGGCTCTGTCGGGCTCTGTCGGGCTCTACTGGGCTCTGTCGGGCTCTGTCGGGCTCTGTCGGGCTCTGTCGGGCTCTGTCGGGCTCTGCTGGGCCCTGTCGGGCTCTGTCGGGCCCTGTCGGGCTCTGTCGGGCTCTGTCGGGCCCTGTCGGGCTCTGTCGGGCCCTGTCGGGCTCTGTCGGGCTCTGTCGGGCTCTGTCGGGCCCTGTCGGGCCCTGTCGGGCCCTGTCGGGCTCTGTCGGGCTCTGTCGGGCTCTGTCGGGCTCTGTCGGGCCCTATCGGGCTCTGTCGGGCTCTGTCGTGCCCTGTCGGGCTCTGTCGGGCTCTATCGGGCCCTGTCGGGCTCTGTCGGGCTCTATCGGGCTCTACTGGGCCCTGTCGGGCTCTGTCGGGCCCTGTCGGGCTCTACTGGGCCCTGTCGGGCTCTGTCAGGCTCTGTCGGGCTCTGTCGGGCTCTGTCGGGCCCTGTCGGGCCCTGTCGGGCTCTGTCGGGCTCTGTCGGGCCCTGTCGGGCTCTGTCGGGCTCTGTCGGGCTCTATCGGGCTCTACTGGGCCCTGTCGGGCTCTGTCGGGCCCTGTCGGGCCCTGTCGGGCTCTGTCGGGCTCTGCTGGGCTCTGCTGGGCCCTGTCGGGCTCTGTCGGGCTCTGTCGGGCTCTGTCGGGCTCTGTCGGGCTCTAATGGGCCCTGTCGGGCTCTGTCGGGCTCTGTCGGGCTCTGTCGGGCTCTGCTGGGCCCTGTCGGGCTCTGTCGGGCTCTGTCGGGCTCTGTCGGGCTCTGTCGGGCTCTGCTGGGCACTGTCGGGCTCTGTCGGGCTCTGTCGGGCTCTGTCGGGCTCTGTCGGGCTCTGCTGGCCTCTGCTGGGCCCTGTCGGGCTCTGTCGGGCTCTGTCGGGCTCTGCTGGGCTCTGCTGGGCTCTGTCGGGCTCTGTCGGGCTCTGTCGGGCTCTACTTCGCTCTGTCGGGCTCTGTCGGGCTCTGTCGGGCTCTGTCGGGCTCTGCTGGGCCCTGTCGGGCTCTGTCGGGCTCTGTCGGGCCCTGTCGGGCTCTGTCGGGCTCTGTCGGGCTCTGTCGGGCTCTGTCGGGCCCTGTCGGGCTCTGTCGGGCTCTGTCGGGCCCTGTCGGGCTCTGTCGGGCTCTGTCGGGCCCTGTCGGGCCCTGTCGGGCTCTGTCAGGCTCTGTCGGGCTCTGTCGGGCTCTAATGGGCCCTGTCGGGCCCTGTCGGGCCCTGTCGGGCTCTACTGGGCTCTACTGGGCTCTGTCGGGCTCTGTCGGGCTCTACTGGGCCCTGTCGGGCCCTGTCGGGCCCTGTCGGGCTCTAATGGGCCCTGTCGGGCTCTGTCGGGCTCTGTCGGGCTCTGTCGGGCTCTGTCGGGCTCTGTCGGGCTCTACTGGGCTCTACTGGGCTCTGTCGGGCTCTGTCGGGCTCTACTGGGCCCTGTCGGGCCCTGTCGGGCCCTGTCGGGCTCTATCGGGCTCTGTCGGGCTCTACTGGGCCCTGTCGGGCTCTGTCGGGCCCTGTCGGGCCCTGTCGGGCTCTGTCGGGCCCTGTCGGGCCCTGTCGGGCCCTGTCGGCCTCTGTCGGGCTCTGTCGGGCTCTGTCGGGCTCTACTGGGCTCTGTCGGGCTCTGTCGGGCTCTGTCGGGCTCTGTCGGGCTCTACTGGGCCCTGTCGGGCTCTGTCGGGCTCTGTCGGGCTCTGTCGGGCCCTGTCGGGCTCTGTCGGGCTCTGTCGGGCTCTGTCGGGCTCTGTCGGGCTCTACTGGGCCCTGTCGGGCTCTGTCGGGCTCTGTCGGGCTCTGTCGGGCTCTGTCGGGCCCTGTTGGGCTCTGTCGGGCTCTACTGGGCCCTGTCGGGCCCTGTCGGGCTCTGTCGGGCTCTGTCGGGCTCTGTCGGGCTCTACTGGGCCCTGTCGGGCGCTGTCGGGCTCTGTCGGGCTCTGTCGGGCTCTGTCGGGCCCTGTCGGGCTCTGTCGGGCTCTACTGGGCCCTGTCGGGTTCTGTCGGGCTCTGTCGGGCTCTGTCGGGCTCTACTGGGCCCTGTCGGGCTCTGTCGGGCCCTGTCGGGCTCTGTCGGGCTCTGTCGGGCTCTGTCGGGCCCTGTCGGGCCCTGTCGGGCTCTGTCGGGCCCTGTCGGGCTCTGTCGGGCTCTGTCGGGCTCTGTCGGGCTCTGTCGGGCTCTACTGGGCTCTACTGGGCTCTGTCGGGCTCTGTCGGGCTCTGTCGGGCTCTACTGGGCCCTGTCGGGCCCTGTCGGGCTCTGTCGGGCCCTGTCGGGCTCTGTCGGGCCCTGTCGGGCTCTGTCGGGCTCTGTCGGGCTCTGTCGGGCTCTACTGGGCTCTGTCGGGCCCTGTCGGGCCCTGTCGGGCCCTGTCGGGCTCTGTCGGGCCCTGTCGGGCCCTGTCGGGCTCTGTCGGGCTCTGTCGGGCTCTACTGGGCCCTGTCGGGCCCTGTCGGGCCCTGTCGGGCTCTGTCGGGCTCTGTCGGGCTCTGTCGGGCTCTACTGGGCTCTGTCGGGCTCTGTCGGGCTTTGTCGGGCTCTGTTGGGCTCTACTGGGCCCTGTCGGGCTCTGTCGGGCCCTGTCGGGCTCTGTCGGGCTCTGTCGGGCCCTGTCGGGCTCTGTCGGGCTCTGTCGGGCTCTGTCGGGCTCTGTCGGGCCCTGTCGGGCTCTGTCGGGCCCTGTCGGGCCCTGTCGGGCCCTGTCGGGCTCTGTCGGGCTCTGTCGGGCCCTGTCGGGCCCTGTCGGGCTCTGTCGGGCTCTGTCGGTCCCTGTCGGGCTCTGTCGGGCTCTGTCGGGCTCTGTCGGGCTCTACTGGGCCCTGTCGGGCTCTGTCGGGCTCTGTCGGGCCCTGTCGGGCTCTGTCGGGCCCTGTCGGGCTCTGTCGGGCTCTGTCGGGCTCTGTCGGGCTCTGTCGGGCTCTACTGGGCTCTACTGGGCTCTGTCGGGCTCTGTCGGGCTCTGTCGGGCTCTACTGGGCCCTGTCGGGCCCTGTCGGGCTCTGTCGGGCTCTGTCGAGCTCTGTCGGGCTCTGTCGGGCTCTGTCGGGCTCTACTGGGCTCTGTCGGGCTCTGTCGGGCTCTGTCGGGCTCTGTCGGGCTCTACTGGGCCCTGTCGGGCTCTTTCGGGCTCTGTGGGGCCCTGTCGGGCTCTGTCGGGCTCTGTCGGGCTCTGTCGGGCCCTGTCGGGCTCTGTCGGGCCCTGTCGGGCTCTGTCGGGCTCTGTCGGGCCCTGTCGGGCTCTGTCGGGCTCTGTCGGGCTCTGTCGGGCTCTACTGGGCCCTGTCGGGCGCTGTCGGGCTCTGTCGGGCTCTGTCGGGCTCTGTCGGGCCCTGTCGGGCTCTGTCGGGCTCTACTGGGCCCTGTCGGGTTCTGTCGGGCTCTGTCGGGCTCTGTCGGGCTCTACTGGGCCCTGTCGGGCTCTGTCGGGCCCTGTCGGGCCCTGTCGGGCTCTGTCGGGCTCTGTCGGGCCCTGTCGGGCCCTGTCGGGCTCTGTCGGGCTCTGTCGGGCTCTGTCGGGCTCTATCGGGCTCTACTGGGCCCTGTCAGGCTCTGTCGGGCCCTGTCGGGCCCTGTCGGGCCCTGTCGGGCTCTGTCGGGCTCTGTCGGGCTCTACTGGGCCCTGTCGGGCTCTGTCGGGCCCTGTCGGGCCCTGTCGGGCCCTGTCGGGCTCTACTGGGCTCTACTGGGCTCTGTCGGGCTCTTTCGGGCTCTACTGGGCCCTGTCGGGCCCTGTCGGGCCCTGTCGGGCTCTGTGGGGCTCTCTCGGGCCCTGTCGGGCTCTGTCGGGCTCTGTCGGGCTCTGTCGGGCTCTACTGGGCTCTACTGGGCTCTGTCGGGCTCTGTCGGGCTCTACTGGGCCCTGTCGGGCCCTGTCGGGCTCTATCGGGCTCTGTCGGGCTCTGTCGGGCCCTGTCGGGCCCTGTCGGGCTCTGTCGGGCCCTGTCGGGCTCTGTCGGGCTCTGTCGGGCTCTGTCGGGCCCTGTCGGGCCCTGTCGGGCTCTGTCGCGCCCTGTCGGGCTCTGTCGGGCTCTGTCGGGCTCTACTGGGCTCTGTCGGGCTCTGTCGGGCTCTGTCGGGCTCTGCTGGGCTCTGCTGGGCCCTGTCGGGCTCTGTCGGGCTCTGTCGGGCTCTGTCGGGCTCTAATGGGCCCTGTCGGGCTCTGTCGGGCTCTGTCGGGCTCTGTCGGGCTCTGCTGGGCTCTGCTGGGCCCTGTCGGGCTCTGTCGGGCTCTGTCGGGCTCTGTCGGGCTCTGTCGGGCTCTGTCGGGCTCTGTCGGGCTCTACTGGGCTCTACTGGGCTCTGTCGGGCTCTGTCGGGCTCTACTGGGCCCTGTCGGGCCCTGTCGGGCCCTGTCGGGCTCTATCGGGCTCTGTCGGGCTCTACTGGGCCCTGTCGGGCTCTGTCGGGCCCTGTCGGGCCCTGTCGGGCTCTGTCGGGCCCTGTCGGGCCCTGTCGGGCCCTGTCGGCCTCTGTCGGGCTCTGTCGGGCTCTGTCGGGCTCTACTGGGCTCTGTCGGGCTCTGTCGGGCTCTGTCGGGCTCTGTCGGGCTCTACTGGGCCCTGTCGGGCTCTGTCGGGCTCTGTCGGGCTCTGTCGGGCCCTGTCGGGCTCTGTCGGGCTCTGTCGGGCTCTGTCGGGCTCTGTCGGGCTCTACTGGGCCCTGTCGGGCTCTGTCGGGCTCTGTCGGGCTCTGTCGGGCTCTGTCGGGCCCTGTTGGGCTCTGTCGGGCTCTACTGGGCCCTGTCGGGCCCTGTCGGGCTCTGTCGGGCTCTGTCGGGCTCTGTCGGGCTCTACTGGGCCCTGTCGGGCGCTGTCGGGCTCTGTCGGGCTCTGTCGGGCTCTGTCGGGCCCTGTCGGGCTCTGTCGGGCTCTACTGGGCCCTGTCGGGTTCTGTCGGGCTCTGTCGGGCTCTGTCGGGCTCTACTGGGCCCTGTCGGGCTCTGTCGGGCCCTGTCGGGCTCTGTCGGGCTCTGTCGGGCTCTGTCGGGCCCTGTCGGGCCCTGTCGGGCTCTGTCGGGCCCTGTCGGGCTCTGTCGGGCTCTGTCGGGCTCTGTCGGGCTCTGTCGGGCTCTACTGGGCTCTACTGGGCTCTGTCGGGCTCTGTCGGGCTCTGTCGGGCTCTACTGGGCCCTGTCGGGCCCTGTCGGGCTCTGTCGGGCCCTGTCGGGCTCTGTCGGGCCCTGTCGGGCTCTGTCGGGCTCTGTCGGGCTCTGTCGGGCTCTACTGGGCTCTGTCGGGCCCTGTCGGGCCCTGTCGGGCCCTGTCGGGCTCTGTCGGGCCCTGTCGGGCCCTGTCGGGCTCTGTCGGGCTCTGTCGGGCTCTACTGGGCCCTGTCGGGCCCTGTCGGGCCCTGTCGGGCTCTGTCGGGCTCTGTCGGGCTCTGTCGGGCTCTACTGGGCTCTGTCGGGCTCTGTCGGGCTTTGTCGGGCTCTGTTGGGCTCTACTGGGCCCTGTCGGGCTCTGTCGGGCCCTGTCGGGCTCTGTCGGGCTCTGTCGGGCCCTGTCGGGCTCTGTCGGGCTCTGTCGGGCTCTGTCGGGCTCTGTCGGGCCCTGTCGGGCTCTGTCGGGCCCTGTCGGGCCCTGTCGGGCCCTGTCGGGCTCTGTCGGGCTCTGTCGGGCCCTGTCGGGCCCTGTCGGGCTCTGTCGGGCTCTGTCGGTCCCTGTCGGGCTCTGTCGGGCTCTGTCGGGCTCTGTCGGGCTCTACTGGGCCCTGTCGGGCTCTGTCGGGCTCTGTCGGGCCCTGTCGGGCTCTGTCGGGCCCTGTCGGGCTCTGTCGGGCTCTGTCGGGCTCTGTCGGGCTCTGTCGGGCTCTACTGGGCTCTACTGGGCTCTGTCGGGCTCTGTCGGGCTCTGTCGGGCTCTACTGGGCCCTGTCGGGCCCTGTCGGGCTCTGTCGGGCTCTGTCGGGCTCTGTCGGGCTCTGTCGGGCTCTGTCGGGCTCTACTGGGCTCTGTCGGGCTCTGTCGGGCTCTGTCGGGCTCTGTCGGGCTCTACTGGGCCCTGTCGGGCTCTTTCGGGCTCTGTGGGGCCCTGTCGGGCTCTGTCGGGCTCTGTCGGGCTCTGTCGGGCCCTGTCGGGCTCTGTCGGGCCCTGTCGGGCTCTGTCGGGCTCTGTCGGGCCCTGTCGGGCTCTGTCGGGCTCTGTCGGGCTCTGTCGGGCTCTACTGGGCCCTGTCGGGCGCTGTCGGGCTCTGTCGGGCTCTGTCGGGCTCTGTCGGGCCCTGTCGGGCTCTGTCGGGCTCTACTGGGCCCTGTCGGGTTCTGTCGGGCTCTGTCGGGCTCTGTCGGGCTCTACTGGGCCCTGTCGGGCTCTGTCGGGCCCTGTCGGGCCCTGTCGGGCTCTGTCGGGCTCTGTCGGGCCCTGTCGGGCCCTGTCGGGCTCTGTCGGGCTCTGTCGGGCTCTGTCGGGCTCTATCGGGCTCTACTGGGCCCTGTCGGGCTCTGTCGGGCCCTGTCGGGCCCTGTCGGGCCCTGTCGGGCTCTGTCGGGCTCTGTCGGGCTCTACTGGGCCCTGTCGGGCTCTGTCGGGCCCTGTCGGGCCCTGTCGGGCCCTGTCGGGCTCTACTGGGCTCTACTGGGCTCTGTCGGGCTCTTTCGGGCTCTACTGGGCCCTGTCGGGCCCTGTCGGGCCCTGTCGGGCTCTGTGGGGCTCTCTCGGGCCCTGTCGGGCTCTGTCGGGCTCTGTCGGGCTCTGTCGGGCTCTGTCGGGCTCTACTGGGCTCTACTGGGCTCTGTCGGGCTCTGTCGGGCTCTACTGGGCCCTGTCGGGCCCTGTCGGGCTCTATCGGGCTCTGTCGGGCCCTGTCGGGCCCTGTCGGGCTCTGTCGGGCCCTGTCGGGCTCTGTCGGGCTCTGTCGGGCTCTGTCGGGCCCTGTCGGGCCCTGTCGGGCTCTGTCGCGCCCTGTCGGGCTCTGTCGGGCTCTGTCGGGCTCTACTGGGCTCTGTCGGGCTCTGTCGGGCTCTGTCGGGCTCTGCTGGGCTCTGCTGGGCCCTGTCGGGCTCTGTCGGGCTCTGTCGGGCTCTGTCGGGCTCTAATGGGCCCTGTCGGGCTCTGTCGGGCTCTGTCGGGCTCTGTCGGGCTCTGCTGGGCTCTGCTGGGCCCTGTCGGGCTCTGTCGGGCTCTGTCGGGCTCTGTCGGGCTCTGTCGGGCTCTGTCGGGCTCTGCTGGGCCCTGTCGGGCTCTGTCGGGCTCTGTCGGGCTCTGCTGGCCTCTGCTGGGCCCTGTCGGGCTCTGTCGGGCTCTGCTGGGCTCTGCTGGGCTCTGCTGGGCTCTGCTGGGCTCTGTCGGGCTCTGTCGGGCTCTACTGGGCTCTGTCGGGCTCTGTCGGGCTCTGTCGGGCTCTGTCGGGCTCTGTCGGGCTCTGCTGGGCCCTGTCGGGCTCTGTCGGGCCCTGTCGGGCTCTGTCGGGCTCTGTCGGGCCCTGTCGGGCCCTGTCGGGCTCTGTCGGGCCCTGTCGGGCCCTGTCGGGCTCTGTCGGGCTCTGTCGGGCCCTGTCGGGCCCTGTCGGGCCCTGTCGGGCTCTGTCGGGCTCTGTCGGGCTCTGTCGGGCTCTGTCAGGCTCTGTCGGGCTCTGTCGGGCCCTATCGGGCCCTGTCGGGCCCTGTCGTGCCCTGTCGGGCTCTGTCGGGCTCTATCGGGCCCTGTCGGGCTCTGTCGGGCTCTATCGGGCTCTACTGGGCCCTGTCGGGCTCTGTCGGGCCCTGTCGGGCTCTACTGGGCCCTGTCGGGCTCTGTCAGGCTCTGTCGGGCTCTGTCGGGCTCTGTCGGGCCCTGTCGGGCCCTGTCGGGCTCTGTCGGGCTCTGTCGGGCCCTGTCGGGCTCTGTCGGGCTCTGTCGGGCTCTATCGGGCTCTACTGGGCCCTGTCGGGCTCTGTCGGGCCCTGTCGGGCCCTGTCGGGCTCTGTCGGGCTCTGCTGGGCTCTGCTGGGCCCTGTCGGGCTCTGTCGGGCTCTGTCGGGCTCTGTCGGGCTCTGTCGGGCTCTAATGGGCCCTGTCGGGCTCTGTCGGGCTCTGTCGGGCTCTGTCGGGCTCTGCTGGGCCCTGTCGGGCTCTGTCGGGCTCTGTCGGGCTCTGTCGGGCTCTGTCGGGCTCTGTCGGGCTCTGCTGGGCACTGTCGGGCTCTGTCGGGCTCTGTCGGGCTCTGTCGGGCTCTGTCGGGCTCTGCTGGCCTCTGCTGGGCCCTGTCGGGCTCTGTCGGGCTCTGTCGGGCTCTGCTGGGGTCTGCTGGGCTCTGTCGGGCTCTGTCGGGCTCTGTCGGGCTCTACTGGGCTCTGTCGGGCTCTGTCGGGCTCTGTCGGGCTCTGTCGGGCTCTGTCGGGCTCTGCTGGGCCCTGTCGGGCTCTGTCGGGCTCTGTCGGGCCCTGTCGGGCTCTGTCGGGCTCTGTCGGGCTCTGTCGGGCTCTGTCGGGCCCTGTCGGGCTCTGTCGGGCTCTGTCGGGCCCTGTCGGGCTCTGTCGGGCTCTGTCGGGCCCTGTCGGGCCCTGTCGGGCTCTGTCAGGCTCTGTCGGGCTCTGTCGGGCTCTAATGGGCCCTGTCGGGCCCTGTCGGGCCCTGTCGGGCTCTACTGGGCTCTACTGGGCTCTGTCGGGCTCTGTCGGGCTCTACTGGGCCCTGTCGGGCCCTGTCGGGCTCTGTCGGGCCCTGTCGGGCCCTGTCGGGCTCTGTCGGGCTCTGTCGGGCTCTGCTGGGCTCTGCTGGGCCCTGTCGGGCTCTGTCGGGCTCTGTCGGGCTCTGTCGGGCTCTGTCGGGCTCTGTCGGGCTCTGCTGGGCCCTGTCGGGCTCTGTCGGGCTCTGTCGGGCTCTGTCGGGCTCTGCTGGCCTCTGCTGGGCCCTGTCGGGCTCTGTCGGGCTCTGTCGGGCTCTGCTGGGCTCTGCTGGGCTCTGCTGGGCTCTGTCGGGCTCTGTCGGGCTCTACTGGGCTCTGTCGGGCTCTGTCGGGCTCTGTCGGGCTCTGTCGGGCTCTGTCGGGCTCTGTCGGGCTCTGCTGGGCCCTGTCGGGCTCTGTCGGGCCCTGTCGGGCTCTGTCGGGCTCTGTCGGGCCCTGTCGGGCTCTGTCGGCCCTGTCGGGCTCTGTCGGGCTCTGTCGGGCTCTGTCGGGCCCTGTCGGGCCCTGTCGGGCCCTGTCGGGCTCTGTCGGGCTCTGTCGGGCTCTGTCGGGCTCTGTCAGGCTCTGTCGGGCTCTGTCGGGCCCTATCGGGCTCTGTCGGGCTCTGTCGTGCCCTGTCGGGCTCTGTCGGGCTCTATCGGGCCCTGTCGGGCTCTGTCGGGCTCTATCGGGCTCTACTGGGCCCTGTCGGGCTCTGTCGGGCCCTGTCGGGCTCTACTGGGCCCTGTCGGGCTCTGTCAGGCTCTGTCGGGCTCTGTCGGGCTCTGTCGGGCCCTGTCGGGCCCTGTCGGGCTCTGTCGGGCTCTGTCGGGCCCTGTCGGGCTCTGTCGGGCTCTGTCGGGCTCTATCGGGCTCTACTGGGCCCTGTCGGGCCCTGTCGGGCCCTGTCGGGCCCTGTCGGGCCCTGTCGGGCTCTGTCGGGCTCTGTCGGGCTCTACTGGGCCCTGTCGGGCTCTGTCGGGCCCTGTCGGGCCCTGTCGGGCTCTGTCGGGCTCTGTCGGGCTCTGCTGGGCTCTGCTGGGCTCTGTCGGGCTCTGTCGGGCTCTGTCGGGCTCTACTGGGCTCTGTCGGGCTCTGTCGGGCTCTGTCGGGCTCTGTCGGGCTCTGTCGGGCTCTGCTGGGCCTAGTCGGGCTCTGTCGGGCCCTGTCGGGCTCTGTCGGGCTCTGTCGGGCTCTGTCGGGCCCTGTCGTGCTCTGTCGGGCTCTGTCGGGCCCCTGTCGGGCTCTGTCGGGCCCTGTCGGGCTCTGTCGGGCTCTGTCGGGCTCTGTCGGGCCCTGTCGGGCTCTGTCGGGCTCTGTCGGGCCCTGTCGGGCTCTGTCGGGCTCTGTCGGGCTCTATCGGGCTCTACTGGGCCCTGTCGGGCTCTGTCGGGCCCTGTCGGGCCCTGTCGGGCCCTGTCGGGCTCTGTCGGGCTCTGTCGGGCTCTACTGGGCCCTGTCGGGCTCTGTCGGGCCCTGTCGGGCCCTGTCGGGCTCTGTCAGGCTCTGTCGGGCTCTGTCGGGCTCTACTGGGCCCTGTCGGGCTCTGTCGGGCCCTGTCGGGCCCTGTCGGGCTCTACTGGGCTCTACTGGGCTCTGTCGGGCTCTTTCGGGCTCTACTGGGCCCTGTCGGGCTCTCTCGGGCCCTGTCGGGCTCTGTCGGGCTCTGTCGGGCTCTGTCGGGCTCTACTGGGCTCTACTGGGCTCTGTCGGGCTCTGTCGGGCTCTACTGGGCCCTGTCGGGCCCTGTCGGGCTCTATCGGGCTCTGTCGGGCTCTGTCGGGCTCTGTCGGGCCCTGTCGGGCCCTGTCGGGCTCTGTCGGGCCCTGTCGGGCTCTGTCGGGCCCTGTCGGGCCCTGTCGGGCTCTGTCGGGCTCTGTCGGGCTCTGTAAGGCTCTGTCGGGCCCTGTCGGGCCCTGTCGGGCTCTGTCGGGCCCTGTCGGGCTCTGTCGGGCTCTGTCGGGCTCTGTCGGCTCTGTCGGGCTCTACTGGGCTCTGTCGGGCTCTGTCGGGCTCTGTCGGGCTCTGTCGGGCTCTGCTGGGCTCTGCTGGGCCCTGTCGGGCTCTGTCGGGCTCTGTCGGGCTCTGTCGGGCTCTGTCGGGCTCTAATGGGCCCTGTCGGGCTCTGTCGGGCTCTGTCGGGCTCTGTCGGGCTCTGTCGGGCTCTGCTGGGCTTTGCTGGGCCCTGTCGGGCTCTGTCGGGCTCTGTCGGGCTCTGTCGGGCTCTGTCGGGCTCTGTCGGGCTCTGCTGGGCACTGTCGGGCTCTGTCGGGCTCTGTCGGGCTCTGTCGGGCTCTGCTGGCCTCTGCTGGGCCCTGTCGGGCTCTGTCGGGCTCTGTCGGGCTCTGCTGGGCTCTGTCGGGCTCTGTCGGGCTCTGTCGGGCTCTACTGGGCTCTGTCGGGCTCTGTCGGGCTCTGTCGGGCTCTGTCGGGCTCTGTCGGGCTCTGCTGGGCCCTGTCGGGCTCTGTCGGGCTCTGTCGGGCCCTGTCGGGCTCTGTCGGGCTCTGTCGGGCTCTGTCGGGCTCTGTCGGGCCCTGTCGGGCTCTGTCGGGCTCTGTCGGGCCCTGTCGGGCTCTGTCGGGCTCTGTCGGGCTCTGTCGGGCCCTGTCGGGCCCTGTCGGGCTCTGTCAGGCTCTGTCGGGCTCTGTCGGGCTCTAATGGGCCCTGTCGGGCCCTGTCGGGCCCTGTCGGGCTCTACTGGGCTCTACTGGGCTCTGTCGGGCTCTGTCGGGCTCTACTGGGCCCTGTCGGGCCCTGTCGGGCTCTGTCGGGCCCTGTCGGGCCCTGTCGGGCTCTGTCGGGCCCTGTCGGGCTCTGTCGGGCTCTGTCGGGCTCTGTCGGGCTCTACTGGGCTCTACTGGCTCTGTCGGGCTCTACTGGGCTCTACTGGGCTCTGTCGGGCCCTGTCGGGCCCTGTCGGGCTCTATCGGGCCCTGTCGGGCCCTGTCGGGCTCTATCGGGCTCTGTCGGGCTCTACTGGGCCCTGTCGGGCTCTGTCGGGCCCTGTCGGGCCCTGTGGGCTCTGTCGGGCCCTGTCGGGCCCTGTCAGGCCCTGTCGGCCTCTGTCGGGCTCTGTCGGGCTCTGTCGGGCTCTACTGGGCTCTGTCGGGCTCTGTCGGGCTCTGTCGGGCTCTGTCGGGCTCTACTGGGCCCTGTCGGGCTCTGTCGGGCTCTGTCGGGCCCTGTCGGGCTCTGTCGGGCCCTGTCGGGCCCTGTTGGGCTCTGTCGGGCTCTGTCGGGCTCTGTCGGGCTCTACTGGGCCCTGTCGGGCTCTGTCGGGCTCTGTCGGGCTCTGTCGGGCCCTGTTGGGCTCTGTCGGGCTCTACTGGGCCCTGTCGGGCCCTGTCGGGCTCTGTCGGGCTCTGTCGGGCCCTGTCGGGCTCTGTCGGGCTCTGTCGGGCTCTGTCGGGCTCTACTGGGCCCTGTCGGGCGCTGTCGGGCTCTGTCGGGCTCTGTCGGGCTCTGTCGGGCCCTGTCGGGCTCTGTCGGGCTCTACTGGGCCCTGTCGGGTTCTGTCGGGCTCTGTCGGGCTCTGTCGGGCTCTACTGGGCCCTGTCGGGCTCTGTCGGGCTCTGTCGGGCTCTGTCGGGCTCTGTCGGGCCCTGTCGGACCCTGTCGGGCTCTGTCGGGCTCTGTCGGGCTCTGTCGGGCTCTACTGGGCTCTACTGGGCTCTGTCGGGCTCTGTCGGGCTCTGTCGGGCTCTACTGGGCCCTGTCGGGCTCTGTCGGGCTCTGTCGGGCTCTACTGGGCCCTGTCGGGCCCTGTCGGGCTCTGTCGGGCCCTGTCGGGCTCTGTCGGGCCCTGTCGGGCCCTGTCGGGCTCTGTCGGGCTCTGTCGGGCTCTGTCGGGCTCTACTGGGCCTGTCGGGTTCTACTGGGCCCTGTCGGGCCCTGTCGGGCTCTGTCGGGCTCTGTCGGGCTCTACTGGGCTCTGTCGGGCCCTGTCGGGCCCTGTCGGGCCCTGTCGGGCTCTGTCGGGCTCTGTCGGGCTCTACTGGGCCCTGTCGGGCCCTGTCGGGCCCTGTCGGGCTCTGTCGGGCTCTGTCGGGCTCTGTCGGGCTCTACTGGGCTCTGTCGGGCTCTGTCGGGCTTTGTCGGGCTCTGTTGGGCTCTACTGGGCCCTGTCGGGCTCTGTCCGGGCCCTGTCGGGCTCTGTCGGGCTCTGTCGGGCTCTACTGGGCTCTGTCGGGTTCTACTGGGCTCTACTGGGCCCTGTCGGGCTCTGTCGGGCTCTGTCGGGCCCTGTCGCGCCCTGTCGGGCCCTGTCGGGCTCTGTCGGGCTCTGTCGGGCCCTGTCGGGCCCTGTCGGGCTCTGTCGGTCCCTGTCGGGCTCTGTCGGGCTCTGTCGGGCTCTGTCGGGCTCTACTGGGCCGTGTCGGGCTCTGTCGGGCTCTGTCGGGCCCTGTCGGGCTCTGTCGGGCCCTGTCGGGCTCTGTCGGGCTGTGTCGGGCTCTGTCGGGCTCTACTGGGCTCTACTGGGCTCTGTCGGGCTCTGTCGGGCTCTGTCGGGCTCTACTGGGCCCTGTCGGGCCCTGTCGGGCTCTGTCGGGCTCTGTCGGGCTCTGTCGGGCTCTACTGGGCCCTGTCGGGCTCTGTCGGGCTCTGTCGGGCCCTGTCGGGCCCTGTCGGGGCCCTGTCGGGCTCTGTCGGGCTCTACTGGGCCCTGTCGGGCCCTGTCGGGCCCTGTCGGGCTCTGTTGGGCTCTACTGGGCTCTGTCGGGCCCTGTCGGGCCCTGTCGGGCTCTGTCGGGCCCTGTCGGGCCCTGTCGGGCCCTGTCGGGCTCTGTCGGGCTCTGTCGGGCTCTACTGGGCTCTGTCGGGCTCTGTCGGGCTCTGTCGGGCTCTGTCGGGCTCTACTGGGCGCTGTCGGGCCCTGTCGGGCCCTGTCGGGCTCTGTCGGGCTCTGTCGGGCTCTGTCGGGCCCTGTCGGGCCCTGTCGGGCCCTGTCGGGCCCTGTCGGGCTCTGTCGGGCTCTGTCGGGCCCTGTCGGGCTCTGTCGGGCTCTGTCGGGCTCTGTCGGGCTCTACTGGGCCCTGTCGGGCGCTGTCGGGCTCTGTCGGGCTCTACTGGGCCCTGTCGGGCCCTGTCGGGCTCTGTCGGGCTCTGTCGGGCTCTGTTGGGCTCTACTGGGCCCTGTCGGGCTCTGTCGGGCCCTGTCGGGCTCTGTCGGGCTCTGTCGGGCTCTGTCGGGCTCTACTGGGCTCTGTCGGGTTCTACTGGGCTCTACTGGGCCCTGTCGGGCTCTGTCGGGCTCTGTCGGGCTCTGTCGGGCTCTGTCGGGCCCTGTCGGGCCCTGTTGGGCTCTGTCGGGCTCTACTGGGCCCTGTCGGGCCCTGTCGGGCTCTGTCGGGCCCTGTTGGGCTCTGTCGGGCTCTGTCGGGCTCTGTCGGGCTCTACTGGGCTCTGTCGGGCTCTGTCGGGCCCTGTCGGGCTCTGTCGGGCTCTACTGGGCCCTGTCGGGTTTTGTCGCGCTCTGTCGGGCTCTGTCGGGCTCTACTGGGCCCTGTCGGGCTCTGTCGGGCTCTGTCGGGCCCTGTCGGGCTCTGTCGGGCTCTGTCGGGCTCTGTCGGGCCCTGTCGGGCTCTGTCGGGCTCTGTCGGGCCCTGTCGGGCTCTGTCGGGCTGTGTCGGGCTCTGTCGGGCTCTACTGGGCTCTACTGGGCTCTGTCGGGCTCTGTCGGGCTCTGTCGGGCTCTGTCGGGCTCTACTGGGCCCTGTCGGGCCCTGTCGGGCTCTGTCGGGCTCTGTCGGGCTCTGTCGGGCTCTACTGAGCCCTGTCGGGCCCTGTCGGGCTCTGTCGTACCCTGTCGGGCCCTGTCGGGCTCTGTCGGGCCCTGTCGGGACCTGTCGGGCTCTGTCGGGCCCTGTCGGGCCCTGTCGGGCTCTGTCGGGCTCTGTCGGGCCTGTCGGGCTCTGTCGGGCTCTGTCGGGCTCTGTCGGGCTCTACTGGGCCCTGTCGGGCCCTGTCGGGCTCTGTCGGGCTCTGTCGGGCTCTGTCGGGCTCTGTCGGGCTCTACTGGGCCCTGTCGGGCGCTGTCGGGCTCTGTCGGGCTCTGTCGGGCCCTGTCGGGCTCTGTCGGGCTCTACTGGGCCCTGTCGGGTTCTGTCGGGCTCTGTCGGGCTCTGTCGGGCTCTACTGGGCCCTGTCGGGCTCTGTCGGGCTCTGTCGGGCTCTGTCGGGCTCTGTCGGGCCCTGTCGGGCCCTGTCGGGCTCTGTCGGGCTCTGTCGGGCTCTGTCGGGCTCTACTGGGCTCTACTGGGCTCTGTCGGGCTCTGTCGGGCTCTGTCGGGCTCTACTGGGCCCTGTCGGGGCCCTGTCGGGCTCTGTCGGGCTCTGTCGGGCTCTGTCGGGCTCTACTGGGCCCTGTCGGGCCCTGTCGGGCTCTGTCGGGCCCTGTCGGGCTCTGTCGGGCCCTGTCGGGCCCTGTCGGGCTCTGTCGGGCTCTGTCGGGCTCTGTCGGGCTCTACTGGGCCCTGTCGGGTTCTACTGGGCCCTGTCGGGCCCTGTCGGGCTCTGTCGGGCTCTACTGGGCTCTGTCGGGCCCTGTCGGGCCCTGTCGGGCCCTGTCGGGCTCTGTCGGGCCCTGTCGGGCCCTGTCGGGCTCTGTCGGCTCTGTCGGGCTCTACTGGGCCCTGTCGGGCCCTGTCGGGCCTGTCGGGCTCTGTCGGGCTCTGTCGGGCTCTGTCGGGCTCTACTGGGCTCTGTCGGGCTCTGTCGGGCTTTGTCGGGCTCTGTTGGGCTCTACTGGGCCCTGTCGGGCTCTGTCGGGCCCTGTCGGGCTCTGTCGGGCTCTGTCGGGCTCTACTGGGCTCTGTCGGGTTCTACTGGGCTCTACTGGGCCCTGTCGGGCTCTGTCGGGCTCTGTCGGGCCCTGTCGGGCCCTGTCGGGCCCTGTCGGGCTCTGTCGGGCTCTTTCGGGCCCTGTCGGGCTCTGTCGGGCTCTGTCTGTCCCTGTCGGGCTCTGTCGGGCCCTGTCGGGCTCTGTCGGGCTCTGTCGGGCTGTGTCGGGCTCTGTCGGGCTCTACTGGGCTCTACTGGGCTCTGTCGGGCTCTGTCGGGCTCTGTCGGGCTCTACTGGGCCCTGTCGGGCCCTGTCGGGCCCTGTCGGGCTCTGTCGGGCTCTGTCGGGCTCTGTCGGGCTCTACTGGGCCCTGTCGGGCCCTGTCGGGCTCTGTCGGGCTCTGTCGGGCCCTGTCGGGCCCTGTCGGGCCCTGTCGGGCTCTGTCGGGCTCTACTGGGCCCTGTCGGGCCCTGTCGGGCCCTGTCGGGCTCTGTTGGGCTCTACTGGGCTCTGTCGGGCCCTGTCGGGCCCTGTCGGGCTCTGTCGGGCTCTGTCGGGCCCTGTCGGGCCCTGTCGGGCCCTGTCGGGCTCTGTCGGGCTCTGTCGGGCTCTACTGGGCTCTGTCGGGCTCTGTCGGGCTCTGTCGGGCTCTGTCGGGCTCTACTGGGCCCTGTCGGGCTCTTTCGGGCTCTGTGGGGCCCTGTCGGGCTCTGTCGGGCTCTGTCGGGCTCTGTCGGGCCCTGTCGGGCTCTGTCGGGCCCTGTCGGGCTCTGTCGGGCTCTGTCGGGCCCTGTCGGTCTCTGTCGGGCTCTGTCGGGCTCTGTCGGGCTCTACTGGGCCCTGTCGGGCGCTGTCGGGCTCTCTCGGGCTCTGTCGGGCTCTGTCGGGCCCTGTCGGGCTCTGTCGGGCTCTACTGGGCCCTGTCGGGTTCTGTCGGGCTCTGTCGGGCTCTGTCGGCTCTACTGGGCCCTGTCGGGCTCTGTCGGGCCCTGTCCGGGCTCTGTCGGGCTCTGTCGGGCCCTGTCGGGCCCTGTCGGGCTCTGTCGGGCTCTGTCGGGCTCTGTCGGGCTCTACTGGGCTCTACTGGGCTCTGTCGGGCTCTGTCGGGCTCTGTCGGGCTCTACTGGGCCCTGTCGGGCCCTGTCGGGCTCTGTCGGGCTCTGTCGGGCTCTGTCGGGCTCTACTGGGCCCTGTCCGGGCCCTGTCGGGCTCTGTCGTACCCTGTCGGGCCTGTCGGGCTCTGTCGGGCCCTGTCGGGCTCTGTCGGGCCCTGTCGGGCCCTGTCGGGCTCTGTCGGGCTCTCTCGGGCTCTGTCGGGCTCTACTGGGCCCTGTCGGGCCCTGTCGGGCCCTGTCGGGCTCTGTCGGGCTCTGTCGGGCTCTACTGGGCGCTGTCGGGCCCTGTCGGGCCCTGTCGGGCTCTGTCGGGCTCTGTCGGGCTCTGTCGGGCCCTGTCGGGCCCTGTCGGGCCCTGTCGGGCTCTGTCGGGCTCTGTCGGGCTCTGTCGGGCTCTACTGGGCCCTGTCGGGCCCTGTCGGGCCCTGTCGGGCTCTGTCGGGCTCTGTCGGGCTCTGTCGGGCTCTACTGGGCCCTGTCGGGCCCTGTCGGGCTCTGTCGGGCTCTGTCGGGCTCTGTTGGGCTCTACTGGGCCCTGTCGGGCTCTGTCGGGCCCTGTCGGGCTCTGTCGGGCTCTGTCGGGCTCTGTCCGGGCTCTACTGGGCTCTGTCGGGCTCTGTCGGGCTCTGTCGGGCTCTGTCGGGCTCTACTGGGCCCTGTCGGGCCCTGTCGGGCTCTGTCGGGCTCTGTCGGGCTCTGTCGGGCTCTACTGAGCCCTGTCGGGCCCTGTCGGGCTCTGTCGTACCCTGTCGGGCCCTGTCGGGCTCTGTCGGGCCCTGTCGGGCCCTGTCGGGCTCTGTCGGGCCCTGTCGGGCCCTGTCGGGCTCTGTCGGGCTCTGTCGGGCCCTGTCGGGCCCTGTCGGGCTCTGTCGGGCTCTGTCGTACCCTGTCGGGCCCTGTCGGGCTCTGTCAAGCCCTGTCGGGCCCTGTCGGGCTCTGTCGGGCTCTGTCGGGCCCTGTCGGGCCCTGTCGGGCTCTGTCGGGCTCTGTCGGGCTCTGTCGGGCTCTACTTGGGCTCTGTCGGGCTCTGTCGGCCCCTGTCGGGCTCTGTCGGGCTCTGTCGGGCCCTGTCGGGCTCTGTCGGGCTCTGTCGGGCTCTGTCGGGCTCTGTCGGGCTCTACTGGGCTCTGTCGGGCTCTGTCGGGCTCTGTCGGGCTCTACTGGGCCCTGTCGGGCTCTGTCGGGCTCTGTCGGGCTCTGTCGGGCCCTGTCGGGCTCTGTCGGGCTCTGTCGGGCTCTGTCGGGCTCTACTGGGCTCTGTCGGGCTCTGTCGGGCTCTGTCGGGCTCTGTCGGGCTCTACTGGGCCCTGTCGGGCTCTTTCGGGCTCTGTGGGGCTCTGTCGGGCTCTGTCGGGCCCTGTCGGGCTCTGTCGGGCCCTGTCGGGCCCTGTCGGGCCCTGTCGGGCTCTACTGGGCCCTGTCGGGCTCTGTCGGGCCTGTCGGGCCCTGTCGGGCTCTGTCGGGCTCTGTCGGGCTCTACTGGGCCCTGTCGGGCTCTGTCGGGCTCTGTCGGGCTCTGTCGGGCCCTGTCGGGCTCTGTCGGGCTCTGTCGGGCCCTGTCGGGCTCTGTCGGGCTCTACTGGCCCTGTCGGGCCCTGTCGGGCCCTGTCGGGCTCTGTCGCGCTCTGTCGGGCTCTGTCGGGCTCTACTGGGCTCTACTGGGCTCTGTCGGGCTCTACTGGGCCCTGTCGGGCTCTGTCGGGCTCTGTCGGGCTCTGTCGGGCCCTGTCGGGCTCTGTCGGGCTCTGTCGGGCCCTGTCGGGCTCTAATCGGGCCCTGTCGGGCCCTGTCGGGCCCTGTCGGGCCCTGTCGGGCTCTGTCGGGCTCTGTCGGGCTCTATCGGGCTCTACTGGGCCCTGTTGGGCTCTGTCGGGCCCTGTCGGGCCCTGTCGGGCCCTGTCGGGCTCTGTCGGGCTCTGTCGGGCTCTACTGGGCCCTGTCGGGCTCTGTCGGACTCTGTCGGGCCCTGTCGGGCCCTGTCGGGCTCTGTCAGGCTCTGTCGGGCTCTGTCGGGCTCTAATGGGCCCTGTCGGGCCCTGTCGGGCTCTGTCGGGCTCTGTCGGGCTCTGTCGGGCCCTGTCGGGCTCTGTCGGGCTCTGTCGGGCTCTGTCGGGCTCTGTCGGGCTCTACTGGGCTCTACTGGGCTCTGTCGGGCTCTGTCGGGCTCTGTCGGGCTCTACTGGGCCCTGTCGGGCCCTGTCGGGCTCTGTCGGGCTCTGTCGGGCTCTGTCGGGCTCTGCTGGGCCCTGTCGGGCTCTGTCGGGCTCTGTCGGGCTCTGTCGGGCCCTGTCGGGCTCTGTCGGGCCCTGTCGGGCCCTGTCGGGCCCTGTCGGGCTCTGTCGGGCTCTGTCGGGCTCTACTGGGCCCTGTCGGGCCCTGTCGGGCCCTGTCGGGCTCTGTCGGGCTCTACTGGGCTCTGTCGGGCCCTGTCGGGCCCTGTCGGGCCCTGTCGGGCTCTGTCGGGCTCTGTCGGGCTCTACTGGGCTCTGTCGGGCTCTGTCGGGCTCTGTCGGGCTCTACTGGGCTCTGTCGGGCTCTGTCGGGCTCTGTCGGGCTCTACTGGGCCCTGTCGGGCTCTTTCCGGGCTCTGTGGGGCCCTGTCGGGCTCTGTCGGGCTCTGTCGGGCTCTGTCGGGCCCTGTCGGGCTCTGTCGGGCCCTGTCGGGCTCTGTCGGGCCCTGTCGGGCCCTGTCGGGCTCTGTCGGGCTCTGTCGGGCTCTGTCGGGCTCTACTGGGCCCTGTCGGGCGCTGTCGGGCTCTGTCGGGCTCTGTCGGGCCCTGTCGGGCTCTGTTGGGCTCTACTGGGCCCTGTCGGGTTCTGTCGGGCTCTGTCGGGCTCTGTCGGGCTCTACTGGGCCCTGTCGCGCTCTGTCGGGCCCTGTCGGGCCCTGTCGGGCTCTGTCGGGCTCTGTCGGGCTCTGTCGGGCCCTGTCGGGCCCTGTCGGGCTCTGTCGGGCTCTGTCGGGCTCTGTCGGGCTCTGTCGGGCTCTACTGGGCTCTACTGGGCTCTGTCGGGCTCTGTCGGGCTCTGTCGGGCTCTACTGGGCCCTGTCGGGACCTGTCGGGCTCTGTCGGGCTCTGTCGGGCTCTGTCGGGCTCTACTGGGCCCTGTCGGGCCCTGTCGGGCTCTGTCGTACCCTGTCGGCCCCTGTCGGGCTCTGTCGGGCCCTGTCGGGCTCTGTCGGGCCCTGTCGGGCCCTGTCGGGCTCTGTCGGGCTCTCTCGGGCTCTGTCGGGCTCTACTGGGCCCTGTCGGGCCCTGTCGGGCCCTGTCGGGCTCTGTCGTGCTCTGTCGGGCTCTACTGGGCTCTGTCGGGCCCTGTCGGGCCCTGTCGGGCCCTGTCGGGCTCTGTCGGGCTCTGTCGGGCTCTGTCGGGCTCTAATGGGCCCTGTCGGGCCCTGTCGGGCCCTGTCGGGCTCTGTCGGGCTCTGTCGGGCTCTGTCGGGCTCTACTGGGCTCTGTCGGGCTCTGTCGGGCTTTGTCGGGCTCTGTTGGGCTCTACTGGGCCCTGTCGGGCTCTGTCGGGCCCTGTCGGGCTCTGTCGGGCTCTGTCGGGCTCTGTCGGGCTCTACTGGGCTCTGTCGGGTTCTACTGGGCTCTACTGGGCCCTGTCGGGCTCTGTCGGGCTCTGTCAGGCCCTGTCGGGCCCTGTCGGGCTCTGTCGGGCTCTGTCGGGCTCTGTCGGGCCCTGTTGGGCTCTGTCGGGCTCTACTGGGCCTGTCGGGCCCTGTCGGGCTCTGTCGGGCCCTGTCGGGCTCTGTCGGGCTCTGTCGGGCTCTGTCGGGCTCTACTGGGCCCTGTCGGGCGCTGTCGGGCTCTGTCGGGCTCTGTCGGGCCCTGTCGGGCTCTGTCGGGCTCTACTGGGCCCTGTCGGGTTCTGTCGCGCTCTGTCGGGCTCTGTCGGGCTCTACTGGGCCCTGTCGGGCTCTGTCGGGCTCTGTCGGGCCCTGTCGGGCTCTGTCGGGCTCTGTCGGGCTCTGTCGGGCCCTGTCGGGCTCTGTCGGGCTCTGTCGGGCTGTGTCGGGCTCTGTCGGGCTCTACTGGGCTCTACTGGGCTCTGTCGGGCTCTGTCGGGCTCTGTCGGGCTCTGTCGGGCTCTACTGGGCCCTGTCGGGCCCTGTCGGGCTCTGTCGGGCTCTGTCGGGCTCTGTCGGGCTCTACTGAGCCCTGTCGGGCCCTGTCGGGCTCTGTCGTACCCTGTCGGGCCCTGTTGGGCTCTGTCGGGCCCTGTCGGGCCCTGTCGGGCTCTGTCGGGCTCTGTCAGGCCCTGTCGGACTCTGTCGGGCTCTGTCGGGCTCTGTCGGGCTCTACTGGGCCCTGTCGGGCCCTGTCGGGCCCTGTCGGGCTCTGTCGGGCTCTGTCGGGCTCTGTCGGGCTCTACTGGGCTCTGTCGGGCTCTGTCGGGCCCTGTCGGGCTCTGTCGGGCTCTGTCGGGCCCTGTCGGGCTCTGTCGGGCTCTGTCGGGCTCTGTCGGGCTCTACTGGGCTCTGTCGGGCTCTGTCGGGCTCTGTCGGGCTCTGTCGGGCTCTACTGGGCCCTGTCGGGCTCTGTCGGGCTCTGTCGGGCTCTGTCGGGCCCTGTCGGGCCCTGTCGGGCTCTGTCGGGCTCTGTCGGGCTCTGTCGGGCTCTACTGGGCTCTGTCGGGCTCTGTCGGGCTCTGTCGGGCTCTGTCGGGCTCTGTCGGGCTCTACTGGGCCCTGTCGGGCTCTTTCGGGCTCTGTGGGGCTCTGTCGGGCTCTGTCGGGCTCTGTCGGGCCCTGTCGGGCTCTGTTGGGCCCTGTTGGGCCCTGTCGGGCTCTGTCGGGCTCTACTGGGCCCTGTCGGGCTCTGTCGGGCCCTGTCGGGCCCTGTCGGGCTCTGTCGGGCTCTGTCGGGCTCTACTGGGCCCTGTCGGGCTCTGTCGGGCCCTGTCGGGCCCTGTCGGGCTCTGTCGGGCTCTGTCGGGCCCTGTCGGGCTCTGTCGGGCTCTACTGGGCCCTGTCGGGCCCTGTCGGGCCCTGTCGGGCTCTGTCGGGCTCTGTCGGGCTCTGTCGGGCTCTACTGGGCTCTACTGGGCTCTGTCGGGCTCTACTGGGCCCTGTCGGGCTCTGTCGGGCTCTGTCGGGCTCTGTCGGGCCCTGTCGGGCTCTGTCGGGCTCTGTCGGGCCCTGTCGGGCTCTATCGGGCCCTGTCGGGCCCTGTCGGGCCCTGTCGGGCTCTGTCGGGCTCTGTCGGGCCCTGTCGGGCCCTGTCGGGCTCTGTCGGGCTCTGTCGGGCTCTATCGGGCTCTACTGGGCCCTGTCGGGCTCTGTCGGGCCCTGTCGGGCCCTGTCGGGCTCTGTCGGGCTCTGTCGGGCTCTACTGGGCCCTGTCGGGCTCTGTCGGACTCTGTCGGGCCCTGTCGGGCCCTGTCGGGCTCTGTCAGGCTCTGTCGGGCTCTGTCGGGCTCTAATGGGCCCTGTCGGGCCCTGTCGGGCCCTGTCGGGCTCTACTGGGCTCTACTGGGCTCTGTCGGGCTCTTTCGGGCTCTACTGGGCCCTGTCGGGCCCTGTCGGGCCCTGTCGGGCTCTGTCGGGCCCTGTCGGGCCCTGTCGGGCCTGTCGGGCTCTGTCGGGCTCTACTGGGCTCTACTGGGCTCTGTCGGGCTCTGTCGGGCTCTACTGGGCCCTGTCGGGCCCTGTCGGGCTCTATCGGGCTCTGTCGGGCTCTACTGAGCCTTTTCGGGCCCTGTCGGGCCCTGTCGGGCTCTGTCGGGCCCTGTCGGGCCCTGTCGGGCCCTGTCGGGCCCTGTCGGGCTCTGTCGGGCCCTGTCGGGCTCTGTCGGGCTCTACTGGGCTCTGTCGGGCTCTGTCGGGCTCTGTCGGGCTCTGTCGGGCTCTGCTGGGCCCTGTCGGGCCCTGTCGGGCTCTGTCGGGCTCTGTCGGGCTCTGTCGGGCCCTGTCGTGCTCTGTCGGGCTCTGTCGGGCCCTGTCGGGCTCTGTCGGGCTCTGTCGGGCTCTGTCGGGCCCTGTCGGGCCCCTGTCGGGCTCTGTCAGGCTCTGTCGGGCTCTGTCGGGCTCTAATGGGCCCTGTCGGGCCCTGTCGGGCCCTGTCGGACTCTACTGGCTCTACTGGGCTCTGTCGGGCTCTGTCGGGCTCTACTGGGCCCTGTCGGGCCCTGTCGGGCCCTGTCGGGCTCTGTCGGGCCCTGTCGGGCTCTGTCGGGCTCTGTCGGGCCCTGTCGGGCTCTGTCGGGCTCTGTCGGGCTCTGTCGGGCTCTACTGGGCTCTACTGGGCTCTGTCGGGCTCTGTCGGGCTCTACTGGGCCCTGTCGGGCCCTGTCGGGCCCTGTCGGGCTCTATCGGGCTCTGTCGGGCTCTACTGGGCCCTGTCGGGCTCTGTCGGGCCCTGTCGGGCTCTGTCGGGCTCTACTGGGCTCTGTCGGGCCCTGTCGGGCTCTGTCGGGCCCTGTCGGGCCCTGTCGGGCCCTGTCGGGCTCTGTCGGGCCCTGTCGGCCTCTGTCGGGCTCTGTCGGGCTCTGTCGGGCTCTACTGGGCGCTGTCGGGCTCTGTCGGGCTCTGTCGGGCCCTACTGGGCCCTGTCGGGCTCTGTCGGGCTCTGTCGGGCTCTGTCGGGCCCTGTCGGGCCCTGTCGGGCTCTGTCGGGCTCTGTCGGGCTCTGTTGGGCTCTACTGGGCCCTGTCGGGCGCTGTCGGGCTCTGTCGGGCTCTGTCGGGCCCTGTCGGGCTCTGTCGGGCTCTACTGGGCCCTGTCGGGTTCTGTCGGGCTCTGTCGGGCTCTGTCGGGCTCTACTGGGCCCTGTCGGGCTCTGTCGGGCTCTGTCGGGCCCTGTCGGGCTCTGTCGGGCTCTGTCGGGCTCTGTCGGGCCCTGTCGGGCTCTGTCGGGCTCTGTCGGGCTCTGTCGGGCTCTACTGGGCTCTACTGGGCTCTGTCGGGCTCTGTCGGGCTCTGTCGGGCTCTACTGGGCCCTGTCGGGCTCTGTCGGGCTCTGTCGGGCTCTGTCGGGCTCTACTGAGCCCCTGTGGGCCCTGTCGGGCTCTGTCGGGCCCTGTCGGGCTCTGTCGGGCCCTGTCGGGCCCTGTCGGGCTCTGTCGGGCTCTGTCGGGCTCTGTCGGGCTCTACTGGGCCCTGTCGGGCCCTGTCGGGCCCTGTCGGGCTCTGTCGGGCTCTGTCGGGCTCTGTCGGGCTCTACTGGGCTCTGTCGGGCCCTGTCGGGCCCTCTCGGTCTCTGTCGGGCCCTGTCGGGCTCTGTCGGGCTCTGTCGGGCTCTGTCGGGCTCTACTGGGCCCTGTCGGGCTCTGTCGGGCTCTGTCGGGCTCTGTCGGGCTCTGTCGGGCTCTACTGGGCTCTGTCGGGCTCTGTCGGGCCCTGTCGGGCCCTGTCGGGCTCTGTCGGGCTCTGTCGGGCTCTACTGGGCTCTGTCGGGCTCTGTCGGGCTCTGTCGGGCTCTACTGGGCCCTGTCGGGCTCTGTCGGGCTCTGTCGGGCCCTGTCGGGGCTCTGTCGGGCTCTGTCGGGCTCTACTGGGCTCTGTCGGGCTCTGTCGGGCTCTGTCGGGCTCTGTCGGGCTCTACTGGGCTCTTTCGGGCTCTTTCGGGCTCTGTGGGGCCCTGTCGGGCTCTGTCGGGCTCTGTCGGGCCCTGTCGGGCCCTGTCGGCTCTGTCGGGCCCTGTTGCACCCTGTCGGGCTCTGTCGGGCCTGTCGGGCCTCTGTCGGGCTCTGTCGGGCTCTGTCGGGCTCTACTGGGCCCTGTCGGGCTCTGTCGGGCTCTGTCGGGCCCTGTCGGGCTCTGTCGGGCCCTGTCGGGCTCTGTCGGGCTCTACTGGGCCCTGTCGGGCCCTGTCGGGCCCTGTCGGGCTCTGTTCGGGCTCTGTCGGGCTGTGTCGGGCTCTACTGGCTCTACTGGGCTCT